>NC_091250.1:80184186-80487216 GCF_042477335.2 Ovis canadensis
GAACCTAATGAAGCTTAATACTCAGGGAACTTGCTCAATTTCAGTATCTTCTGAGACTCACAGAGGGCCTTAGAAATGTACCTACATGTTCTTATAAAAGATGTTTTATGATATTTTCAACCCTTTAAGAAATTAGTCTCTTTATACTCTGATTCCATCTGTCACATTTCATCTTTTGTTGTATAAAGTTAGAAAGATAGCAGGTATTTGGGGATATATACAGGGGAAAGTTGAATTCATGTTATATGTGGATGGGCTTTGGGAAGATGTATGCATATGTTTTGCTTTTCTTCCCATCTGTATTTAATTTATGCAGATATATAAATGGCTTTCATGAGTTCTTCAGTCACCCACTGTGCTGATACATCCAGAATCATAATACAGAGATGAGAGGACAGAGGTCTTATCTTCATATGACTGTGTCCCATGGCAATTAGCATCAGACTTACATGGATGCAGAAAAAAACTGGATTTGAGACACAGGGTTTTAGAGGTTGTATATGGAAAATTATTCAAGTTACATGATATTGAAATTAGGTGAATGCTATTCGCTTTTCATTGAAACCTAATGCAATGAAAATATTCTCTTGTCAAGAATATGAAAAGCAGGTGACTATTAAACATGAAAAGGAAAATCAGGAAAATGAAACAATACTTATTAAACCTGTCACACAATATGTTGAATTAAACCACTAAGATTTTGAGATTTGTTAGAGCATTAGAACATCCCCATGGAAAAGAAATGCAAAAAAGCAAAATAGCTGTCAGTGAAGGGTAGGGGCAGGCCTTACAAATACTGTGAAAAGAAGAGAAGCAAAAAGCAAAGATGAAAAGGAAAGATACAAGCATCTGAATGCAGAATTCCAAAGAATAGCAAGAAGAGATAAGAAAGCTTTCCTCGGCAACCAATGCAAAGAAATAGAAGAAAATAACAGAATGGGAAAGACTAGAGGTCTCTTCAAGAAAATTAGAGATACCAAAGGAACATTTCATGCAAAGATGGGCTCGATAAAGGACAGAAACAGTATGTACCTAACAGAAGCAGAAGATATTAAGAGGTAGCAAGAATACACAGAAGAACTATACAAAAAAGATCTTCACAACCAAGATAATCACGATGGTATGATCACTTACCTAGAGCCAGACATTCTGGAATGTGAAGTCAAGTGGGGCTTAGGAAGAATCATTATGAACAAAGCTAGTGGAGGTAATGGAATTCCAGTGGAGCTATTTCAAATCCTGAAAGACGATGCTGTGAAAGTGCTGCGCTCAATATGCCAGCAAATTTGGAAAACTCAGCAGTGGCCACAGGACTGGAAAAGGTCAGTTTTCATTCCAATCCCAAAGAAAGGCAGTGCCAAAGAATGCTCAAACTACTGCACAATTGCACTCATCTCATATGCTAGTAAAGTAATGCTCAAAATTCTCTAAGCCAGGCTTCAGTAGTATGTGAACCATGAACTTCCAGATGTTCAAGCTGGTTTTAGAAAAGGCAGAGAAACTAGAGATCAAATTGCCAACATCTGCTGGATCATGGGAAAAACAAGAAAGTTCCAGAAAAACATCTATTTCTGTTTTATTGACTATACCAAAGCCTTTGACTGTGTGGATCATAATAAACTGTGGAAAATTCTGAAAGAGATGGGACTATCAGACCACCTGACCTGCCTCTTGAGAAACCTGTATGCAGGTCAGGAAGCAACAGTTAGAACTGGACATGGAACAACAGACTGGTTCCAAATAGGAAAAGGAGTACGTCAAGGCTGTATATTGTCACCCTGCTTATTTAATTTCTATGCAGAGTACATCATAAGAAACACTGGGCTGGAAGAAGCACAAGCTGGAATCAAGATTGCTGGGAGAAATATCAATAACCTCAGATATGCAGATGACACCACCCTTATGGCAGAAAGTGAAGAGGAACTAAAAAGCCTCTTGATGAAAGTGAAAGAGGAAAGTGAAAAGGTTGGCTTAAAGCTCAACATTCAGAAAATGAGGATCATGGCATCTGGTCCCATCACTCCATGGGAAATAGATGGGGAAACAGTGTCAGACTTTATTTTTGGGGGGCTCCAAAATCATTGCAGATGGTGACTGCAGCCATGAAATTAAAAGACACTCCTTGGAAGGAAAGTTATGACAAACCTAGATAGCATATTGAAAGGCAGAGACATTACTTTGCCAACAAAGGTTCGTCTAGTCAAGGCTATGGTTTTTCCAGTAGTCATGTATGGATGTAAGAGTTGGACTGTGAAGAAAGCTGAGCACTGAAGAATTGATGCTTTTGAACTGTGGTGTTGAAGAAGACTCTTGAGAGTCCCTTGGACTGCAAGGAGATCCAACCAGTCCATTCTGAAGGAGATCAGCCCTGGGATTTCTTTGGAAGGAATGATGCTAAAGCTGAAACTCTAGTACTTTGGCCACCTCATGCGAAGAGTTGACTCATTGGAAAAGACTCTGATGCTGGGAAAGATTGAAGGCAGGAGGAGAAGGGGACAACCAAGGATGAGATGGCTGGATAGCATCACTGACTCGATGGACGTGAGTCTGAGTGAAATCCGGGAGTTGGTGATGGACAGGGAGGCCTGGCGTGCTGTGATTTATGGGGTCACAAAGAGTCGGACACGATTGAGCAACTAAACTGAGCTTACTATTACTTATTGCAGTAAAATATAATACCCAACACCTTATATATTTTCATTGTGCTAGTATGAGCTCCATGGTGGTAGAGTCTTTGCTATTTGTTTACTGCTTGTTTTCTGGCAACTAAAATGGAATATTACATAGAGTAATCTTCCAGCACATATTTCTGTATATATAAATACATCATACTGTAATTGCAGAATGTAAAAAATAGAGTATTATAGAAGTTTCCTGGGAGGAAAAATTACAGATCTCTGTTAATGAATAATACTCAGATCAACTGACTTCTCATCAGACAGAGTACTACAAAACAAAAGAATAACACTAATTTTTATTGATTGATAACAGATTACAGTGGATTTAGTGGCTTAGAATAGCACACATTTTTATCTCAACCTTTCTGAGGGCCTGGAGGGTAGTATGCTTGGTGCTTTGCTGAAGGTTCACAAGACTGCAGTCAAACATTTGGGGGCTTGATCTCATCCGAAGCTTGGGATTTTTTTTCTCACTGTTGTTGCCAGATTAATTCCTTTTAGTTGTAGGACTGAGACACTGCTGCCAGCTGGACTTCTCGAGGACTTGCAGCTTGCTTCTTCATGGACGAATGAGAGTATCTCACTGCTTCCAATCTTTATCTTCAAAGCATTTCTCAGATACCTTGTAAAGGCCTTACCCTACAAGATTAAGGCTACCTCGGATATCCTCTCATGCGATTGATTCAAAGTTTGCTAATCAGGGGCCTTAATTACACCTGTAAAATACCTTTACCTTTGTCACATAAACATGGGAATAAAATCCAGTCCCATTCACAGTCCCATTCATACTCAAGGGAAAAGAAGTATACAAGCTGAACTATGCTAAGGGCTAGGAATCTGGGGGACCATCTCAGAATCTTGCCAATAAAAACGCTTTCAAAGTAAATTCTTTCTAGCCTAAAATTCTACACTCAGACAAAATACCAGATATTTTAGACATGTAAACATTTAGCATTTCTCTGTGTAGCAAATAATTAACTTAGTAGGCCTGATATTGCTTTTTAGAAGGGTTTAGTTGTGGAGTTGTCCTTGGCTGATTTTTGGGAAATTGGCTTTTGCAATGTTCCCGATGTTAATCATCAATAAAATTGTTTTATATGTCTTGGCACTGAACACTGCTGTACCAAGATGACTAGATTATTTATGCAAAAATTTGATTTGTGGTAAATGCCTCTTTTGCTTCTGGGAGTCTGTAATTTTTGTAATTATAACTCAGAGAATGGCCAGTCCCCATTAAAAGTCCTGTACTGTGAGTCTCAAGTGGGTTTCCCTGGACAACAACATTTTACAAATGCTACTATATTCCATTGCTGGAGAAAAAAGCATATTTTTTTGCTGCCACAACACTCACTAACATGAGAGGGAAAACTTAGAAGTCTGTTCCTGCTATCTTTCAAACTTTGCCTCATGGGGCTTTTTCTGTTACTAATTCTTTGTATCTGTGCTGTTGTTTTTTATTTGCTAAGTCATGTCCGACTCTTTGTAACCCCATGGACTATAGCCCACCAGGCTCCTCTGTCCATGGGATATGTCAGGCGAAAATACTGGAGTGGGTTGCCATTTGCTTTTCCAGGGGATCTTCCTAACCCAGGGATTGAACCTGTGTCTCTTGCTTGGTAGGCAGATTCTTTACCACTGTGCCACCTGTAAAGATTTCTTTGAATCCCTCCAGAGTAATTTATCATAGCCTCTGAATTCTGTGTGTCCTTCTAATGAGTTACCAAAGATGAGATTTTTGCAGGATCCCCAAATTCCCTGCAGTCTCTTTATTATCAAGGAAATCCACCAGAAAAATTAGGGTATAATTCAAGAAAGATGAAAGTGTATTTAAGAAGCAGTACAGTGTATTCAGGTCAGTAAATCCAAGGCAGGGAATAATAGCTGTGAATCAGCCTGGAGAACAGCCAGTTCTGGCAGCAGAAAAAGAGTATAGAAAAATCACAAGTAAATATATGCTATAATTGAGATTCTAAAAAATGAGACTATAAGAAAATCCAGCACTACAACAAAAATGAAACAATGAACAAACTCAGAAAACAAAAATTGTACAAAAATGATTGTCCAAGATGATGGCAAAATGTGTCATGAATTTTGAATAATTGTTAAATAATGAAACTTATTATGCATTTTACCTAAAATGGGAGAGTATTTTAGCTCATGTAGTTCTAGGCTAATTACTTTGAACACATAGAGACAAACATCTGTTATTATCACATATTACCAAGTCTAATACCAGAGAGATTTTGTAAGCCATTAATAATGTAAATATTTTTTAGTCACTTTCATTTTAATTGCTTTTGACTTAATTGCCCAAATATATAAATTTTGGTAGTTATTAAGAAATCAAAAAGAAATATTAAACTTCACTGTGTAAAAATAAAATGTCAGTAGCAAAATTTAGGAGATGCAATGTGGAGAAAGGAGTATTAGCACCACCAACTTTCATTTTAGATGGTGAAATGATACTGTAAATATTTATGGAAAAAGAAATAAAACTTTATATTTAGAGTTTAATTATAAATAATAGAAGGATTGTTGCTGAAGCTAAAGCTTCAATACTTTGGCCACTTGATGCGAAGAGCTGATTCATTGGCAAAGACCCTGATGCTGGGCAAGACTGAAGGCAAAAGAAGGGGCTGCAGAGGGTAAGATGGTTAGACAGCATCTTTGACTCAATGGACATGAATCTGAGCAAACTCTAGGAGATAGTGGAGGACAGAGGAGCCTAGTGTGCTACAGTCCATGATGTTGCAGAGTCAGACAAAACTTAGCAACTGAACAACAAGTAAATAATAGAACTAAAATAATAATAGTACATATAGCAAACAAGGATTAGGAGGGGGTATACAGTATATAGACCCTGTCAGAGAATGAATGAATAGTGTCTAAAGTTGAAAATCCATAAATGTAAGCTATGTATATATATATTTAATACATTTAATTAATAATATATTAGAAAAGTACCAGAAAACTAACATTTTTCAAAAATTCTTTGGTATTTCATGTGCTAACATGTACATTCTTTGATTTATATTGAACCTTTAAAGGAGAAGACTATTAATGGGAGTTAGTTACCCAGATTCCAATATGAAAGTAACAGTTTTGTTAAAGTAGTGAGATAATATGTTTTTGACTTCTAATTTTGTTTTTTAATATTATAACATTGTTTTTAACTTTAAAATATAATTTTATATTAAACATGTCCAAAATCTATTAGACTTTTAATGTTACTAGGAGGATGGAGATTTTAGTTTTCCTGCTCTATTCTTAGAATATAGAACAATGATTGGCATATGATAAATGTTCCACAAACATTTGTTGAGTGAAAGCAATTTGAATTCAACAAATAGTTTTTAATTATCTCCTACATGAAAGGCAATATTTTAGGTTCAGCAATTCCAACTCTAATCACTCTCTTCTCTTTGTATAAATCTCATTTTTATTCCACTTTAATAATTTTTTAAATGATTTAATTTCATCCCTATTGCTCTAAGACCTTTTGCTTCATATGCTTTGCATCCATGGAAACCTAAAATACTTTAATATCATACTTACCTTCCAGGGGTACTGCCATTTAAGATAAACACCAGAGAAAGAATAGGAATTGCATCATGAGACTATCAGATATTGAGGCAACAGCATTTATGACAACTTGGTATTTCGGAAGGATAGGAAGAATTTTGATACCATTAAAACATAGCGTTTGAAGAGTAAATGTAGTCAGAGTGTTTATAATCATGGGGAAGAAATAAAAGAACAAAGTAAGCTATTTAAGAACAACTGTGTTTCAAAACTATCTATATAGCTGCAGCCAGGAATTTATATGAATTAGCACTAAAGAACTATTTCTAGGATATTTGGAATAGGAAGATGGTATATATATTTTATATATAATAATATGTGTTACTCTTGCCTGGAAAATCCCATGGACGGAGGAGCCTGGTGGGCTTCAGTCCATGGGGTTGCTAAGAGTCGGACACGACTGAGTGACTTCACTTTCACTTTTCACTTTCCTGCATTGGAGAAGGTAATGGCAACCCCCTCCAGTGTTCTTGCCTGGAGAATCCCAGGGGCAGGGAGCCTGGTGGGCTGCTGTCTATGGGGTTGCACAGAGTCGGACACGACTGAAGTGACTTAGCAGTAGCATATGTATAGTAGAATTAGATAGTAAAATTATTAGAACTTGGTGACTGAATAGTTATATGGAGGGAGGTTTGAGGATGATTTGGGCAAAATTCTTACAGAGAATTTGAAGGGAAATAGATTTTAATTTTTTTGATGAGAGCAAAATCACTGCAGATGGTGACTTCAGCCATGAAATTAAAAGATACTTACTCCTTGGAAGGAACGTTATGACCAATCTAGGTAGCATATTCAAAAGCAGAGATATCACTTTGCCAACAAAGGTCCATCTAGTCAAGGCTATGGTTTCTCCAGTGGTCATGTATGGATGTAAGAGTTGGACTATAAAGAAAGCTGAGTGCTGAAGAATTGATGCTTTTGAAATGTGGTGTTGGAGAAAACTCTTGAGAGTCCCTTGGACTGTGAGGAGATCCAACCAGTCCATCCTAAGGGAAATCAGTCCTGGGTGTTCATTGGAAGGACTGATGCTGAAGCTGAAACTCCAATACTTTGGCCACCTCATATGAAGAGTTGACTCATTGGAAAAGACCCTGATGCTTGGAGGGATTGGGGGCAGGAGGAGAAGGGGATGACAGAGGATGAGATGGCTGGATGGCATTACCGACTCGATGGACGTGAGTTTGGGTAAAATCCGGGAGTTGGTGATGGACAGGGAGGCCTGGCATGCTGCGATTCATGGGGTCGCAAAGAGTCAGACATGACTGAGGGAATGAATTGAACTGAGTGATGACATTATATGTGTTTTCTTGTGATTATGCTGAAGTATGTGAATTGGTGAGTCAGTTCATTTAAGATGCTTGAGTGAAATTCAAGTGCAGATGTCCAACTACTTAAATTATGTTAGAAATTGGGTATTCATCTCAGAAGGAAGGACTAATGATAAAGCTTCACAATCAATAGCATAAAAAATTGATAAACTTGAAAATAAATAGGTACTTGTACTGCTACATTTTATCCTACTTTATACATAGCATAGATAATCAGATGTAGTATTTTTTAAACATGTGTTGTTCACTAGGCTCAATACTGGATACTTTACATTTATTGCTCATTTAATATTTACAGAAACTGAGTGAGGACCTGAAATCCCTCTATTGATGGTGGAACTCAGGTTACAAAATATCTTCCTTGTTCCGTAGATAGCTAGACTTCCTGAAAGAGCTGAATCTGGGGCGGTTTGCCTTATATTTGTGTCCACATCAGCAATACTGCCTGCTGTCTATTTCAGTTCAGTTCTCTATTTTTCAGGAAGAAATTGCTTCACTAAAACTATTATTTCACAACTTGCTACCCACTCTCATGTCTTTTGTTGGTGATTAGAGATATTTACTTGACTAAAAATGAACAATGTGGGAAAAATACAGTGGATCCTTTTGGGGCTTTTTAGTTGCTTTTCAAAACCTTCTTAGCATCACAGTTTTGTCTAAAAGTTACCTCTCTGTACAAATTTTACATTGACATATTACCTTGTTATTATACAAAAGGTGGTATCTGACATGATGAAGTATAGAGCCACCCTTGAGATCTTATTTTGTTACTATTCTGTAATCATTCATATTAATAAATGGACTTGTAGAAATATGGTTGAGGTTCTTAAAGGACATTTGTCCCTATGTCATAGTATGTAAATCCTGTTCAAAACAGGTAATGTGCACATATAGGCACACACACAATAAAAACATCTAGGATAATACAACATTCAATTACACAATATCCAGCCTTTCAACTAGTGGACCTTTATAAACCAGGACACAAACCAAATTCATAATTAAAAGGGATTTTGTTCTTTGGATGGTATCCTTCATTTTGAATGCAAATACAATTCTGTACCATCACACTTGTGACACTGGTAATTATCACTGACAAAGATTCTCTTCTGCCCCCAATCAAGCCAATGCTTATTTCCTCAGCACCTTCCTTTCTCACTAATGACTGTGAAGCAATAATATCCCTTTCTGTAACTACTCAGTAAGTGCTGAGGAATCTTTTAAGTTAACAGGAAGTCAGAGATTGTGCAACATTCAGGAAAGCTTTGTTATAATAATGTAATGTGCATGCTCAGTCATGTCTGACTCTGTGACCTCATGGACTATATCCCACCTGGCTCCTCTGTCCTCAGGATTCTCCTGGCAAGAATACTGGAGTGGGTTGCCATTCCCTTCTCTAGGAGATCTTCCCAAACCAGAGATGGAAACAGTGTCTCTTGCACCTTCTGCATAGGCAGGCAGATTTTTTAACCACTGGATATAATATCTTCAGTCAATTATGTGTGTCTTCCCATCATTAAAGAATTAGTCTCTAATTTGACTTTCCTAGATGCAGTTTTTCAGGAAGTTGCTTGACCCTTGATGATTGCAGCAAGGACAAAAGTGCAGTTAGAGAAATGCAGTCTGAAAAGCATGTTGTATTGGGAACCTATATTTATGTCTTTTGTTATAAGTAATATTTCAGTGAAAATAATAAATCTTTCCTTGGATAAGTGACAGCTGGTTAAGACTGGCAAATTTGCTCTCAGTGAATCCATAAGAGGAAACAAGCTCTCACGTTTCAGAAGGGTAACAACAGGTCAAATACAAAGATTTGGCTCTAATCCTTCAGCAGCTGGACTATGAGTGAATATCCTTGCTCTAAAGCTATCTTTTAGAAAATTCTCTTTGAGAGACTGTATTGTGCATCTTATTTCAAAGAAATTTGATTAATTTCTCATATGCTCTGCAAAATTGCTTTTGGGTACCAACCTTCTCTGTATATTAAATATGCAAGCATGTGTATTGTTAATTTCTCGAGGTAAGTTGATGATAGAAAGACAACCACAAGCCCAGGGAATGTTCTTCAATTCTTTTTACTTAGTTTTATTTTGCAAAATGAGAAGATTTCAGAAACATAAATGAGAACTTCAATCTTGATGTATAAAGTTCGCTATTTATTTTCTCCTATCAAAATTAATGTAAACTACCAGAGATCAAATTGCCTCAATCTGCTGGATCATTGAAAAAGCAGAAGAGTTCCAAAAATACATCTATTTCTGCTTTATTTACTATGCCAAAGCCTTTGACTGTGTGGATCACAATAAACTGTGGAAAATTCTGAAAGAGATGGGAATACCAGACCACCTGACCTGCCTCTTGAGAAACCTATATGCAGGTCAGGGAGTAACAGAACAGGACATGGAACAGACTGGTTCCAATAGGAAAAGGAGTATGTCAAGGCTGCATATTGTCACCCTGCTTATTTAGCTTATATTCAGACTACATCATGAGAAAAGCTGGGCTGGAAGAAGCGCAAGCTGGAATCAAGATTGCAGGGAGAAATAGCAATAACCTCAGATATGTAGATGACACCACCCTTATGGCAGAAAGTGAAGAGGAACTAAAGGGCCTCTCCTCTTGATGAAAGTGAGAGAGGAGAGTGAAAAAAATGGCTTGAAGGTCAACATTCAGAAAACTCTGATCATGGCATCTGGTCCCATCACTCCATGGCAAGTAGATGGGGAAACAGTGGAAACAGTGGCTGACTTTATTTTTCTGGGCTCCAAAATCACTGCAGATGGTGACTGCAGCCATGAAATGAAAAGACGTATAATCCTTGGAAGGAAAGTTGTGAGCAAACTAAACAGCATATTAAAGAGTAGAGACATCACTTTGCCAACAAAAGTCCATCTAGTCAAGGCTATGGTTTTTCCAGTGGTCATGTATGTATATGAGAGTTGGACTGTGAAGAAGGCTGAGTGCCAAAGAATTGATGCTTTTGAACTGTGGTGATGGAGAAGACTCTTGAGAGTCCCTTGGACTGCAAGGAGATCCAACCATTCCATTGTAAAGGAGTGCTGGGTGTTCACTGGAAAGACTGATATTGAAGCTGAAACTCCAATCCTTTGGCCACCTGATGTGAAGAGCTGACTCACTGGGAAAGACCTTGATGCTGGGAAAGATTGAGGGCAGGAGGAGAAGGGGACAACAGAGGATGAGATGGCTGGATGGCATCACTGATGTGATGCACATGAGTTTGAGTGAACTCCTGGAGTTGATGATGGACAGGGAGGCCTGGAGTGCTGCGATTCATGGGGTCGCAAAGAGTCAGACTTGACTGAGTGACTGAACTGAACTGAAATAGTTAAGGGACAAACTAAAATTCTTCTTTAAGAGTTCATTTGGAACCATCTTCTGTCATCCCATGTTTCCATTTGGCTCAGAATTATGGAAAATCCTGCTACTGTGACTTATACTATTAACACTTATAGAATAATATTTCTCATGTAAAGAAATTCAGAAGAGGTTATCCAAAGCCATTCCATGACTTAACGGTGCATTGCCAACCAACTTGGTATTCTTTATCTTCCCAATTTACTAACTTGAACTTGTGATTTTGGCTGTTATGATCACAGAATTATTGATGTACATTGGAGAGCATGTCTCAATTAAATTAAGAAAAAGGGGGAGTATCAAAGGAAGATAGGTCCTCTGGAGGGTTTCATATGGCAGATAATAGCTGCAAGGGTCTCGGATTATATGCATTTTAGTAATACTGCTTTGTTAATAGAAGAAGACAAGGGAAATTAATTTGAGCATAGCTTTTGAGAAGTCCACCCAACGTGTTCCATGGTTTATTAAGTAAAATGCTGTCAGGTGGTGCTAATGATAAAGAACCCACCTACCAATGCAGGAGGCGCAAGAGATGTGTATACAATCCCGGGATAGGGAAGATCCCCTGGAGGAGGACATGGCAACCTACTCCAGTATTCTTGCCTGGAGAATCCCAGAGACAGAGGAGCCTTGTGGGTTATGGTTGGTAGGGTTGCAAAGAATCAGACACAGACACAACTGAAGCAACTTAGCATTCATCCTTTTAATTAAAAGGGAATGAGTCACTTTCATAACACAATATAGCACTAGAGTAAAATGAAACTTATAGATGTGAAAAATTGTTTTTGTCTCATTCCTAGTTATGGTAGCAAACCATATATTTGCTTGTATTTGCCTGTTCTTTATTTTGAAACTTCATGTCTTTTATGGAATCATAATAACTGAAATTATAACTTCTCCAAATAAAAGATCACCACTTATTCATTTTTGTATTTTATCCAGAATATAACATTGATCAGAGTATTAATAGATAGCCACTAACACTGATCAATTAAGATAATGAATATTTTAACCACTCTTAAAATATACAGAATAATTTTCAAGGTAAGTTTAGAGGAGTTTTATTTACTATAGTTATTAAATGAGTAATATAATTTGGCTAATAATTTTAGAAACTTCAGAAATATATGAATAATATTTATGTTCTCACTAAAATAATATGTTTGAAATTAGATTTTCAGAGATATTTTCCCTTGTCATTTCACCGCATCTTTTCTGGCCACTCAGAATAGACCTAATAGCCATTAGCTGTTAATGGCCTTCATAGATAGCCTGGGATTACTTTCTGCTCTTTCCATATCATTATTGTGCAACTTGCCCAAATTTTAATTCCAGCTCCAGGACATGGAGGGATAGGCTGTACTGATTAAAATATTAGGGATAATTTTTTGCACTAAAATCCTAAAGGGGAGTCAATAAAATGATTTAAGGAAATGATGAATGAGGATTGGATGATTTTAGATGCTCACATATCCCCTACATTGTTTAGACTGATAGGACTAGATATGCTTTTAGAAAATGCACATCCCTACATTTAAACTTGTAAGAAAGATCTTTTGTAGAAACAAACAACTGCCAAATTATTGGTCCTATCTTCTTTTACTGATGAATGGATGGTAAGATGCTAAGGATATTAAGACACAGATAGGTGATTTAGATTTAGGATTTGGGAATAGAATACTTAGAGTACACTTCTCAATTTAGCTTTTGTCTTAGATTATTCATATTAAATTTGATGAGGCAAAAATGATCTGAAAAGGAAGATATTGGAAGACATGACTAGAGCTCACTGTGGTGTCTGATTTTATTGTCTGGGGGAACGTGTTCTTTAGAGTTGACCATGGTCATATAGTTTGTATTGGCCAGTGAAACATGAACCTGAAATGACATATATATTTCCAAGTGGAGGTATTTAAGAGTCATGAATGAGTATCTGTGCACACCTCCTCCGCCACAGCAATAGTGAAAGCACAAGTTAATATGTAATGCCATAAAATCAGAGTAACCTGGGATGATGAGTCAAAATGCAGAAGGCAGCTTCTCTAGGGAGTCATCTAGACAGTAGATTGTATGATTAAGAAAGAAACTTCACTTAAAAGTTTCTGTGCATGTCAATCTGAAACAAACAGCATTGTTTTTCAATCATGTTCCAATATACAATAAAAATTTGAAAGTTTCTGATATTTTGGTGATGTTACTACAATATCATGAAGCCTACTTCAGCTGAACTTCTAGATTCTCAAAACTTTGAGAAATGAAAAGTGATTTTAAAATACCTATTTCACTCATAAAATCTGTGGTGTGGGATAAAAATTTAAGCTTAGTATGGGGAAGAAAATGGAACTTGTAAATTAACTTCAAAAGTAGGCAAATTCCTCCCTTCTTCCAACTACAGGTAAAGCTGGAATCCCTACCTGGAATATCTTCTCAATAAAGGATGAAGGAATAGGGGATGGTGAGAAATAGTGGAACTTTGCTGGCAGACTCACTACCAAAAAGGAGAGGAGAGGAACCTAGTTGAACATGACCAGCTTATTGTTACCAAATTTTCTGAATTATTTCAGCTTCCCTGACATTAAGAGGATAAGGGGCGGAGAGACTGGGAGGATACCAGCAACCCTACTTGTAAATAAACAGGATGGGGAAGAAGAGTTTCTCTTGCTGTCCTGCAAGACTCCATCTGGTCCCTACCTTCTGTACCAGTTACATATTGCATTCCTGTATTTAGTCTTGAAGACATATGAACATGCTATTTCCTTTTAATTAAATGAACATCTCTCATTCATCATTCAAATCTCAACTCAATAGCTATTTCCCCAGTTAAAACTTCTCTGCCTCCTTAACTAGATCTGTTTTCTTTATTAAGAGCTATTTTATTGCATCATTTATCTCTTATGTACTTAACCACATTTGTGATTTTATATTTATTGTATAATTAATTTTATTAATGCCTGTCTCCCTAATGAGATTATAAATGAAATAATACTAGGCCTGTCTTGTCCATCATTTATTCTTTGTGTTTTGCATGATGGAGCTGCTTTTCTTTCTCTTCCTCTCTTTCCTTCTATTTCCCTCTCTTCTTCCTGCTTGTCCTCCATCTTCTCCTCGTCTATCCTCTTCTATTTTCTTGGATCTCTCTCTCTTCATATACATGTGTGTGTATATACATATATACAAACAACTATATGTCTACATACATGTGAATATGCACCTAATATATACATAGTATATAGTGCATATGCATTATGTATTATTTATAAATACAAAATTGTATAGATGTATACAGAATGTATATTAAGCTAAGCATATAAAACATTCTAAATATATTAAAGATATACATTTACAATGTATGAATGTATACAGGTGAGAAATACTTAGAAGGTAGGTGAAGTATCTAAAATAATTTGTATAAAATAACTAGTAAATGAAATAAGTTTTAAGGAAAACAAGGAATGTCAAATTATGGAGTGTAATAAAGATGTGAAATTAAACAGTTTGAAAGTAAACTATAAGTGAATATTCGTTTGCCAGTGCACTGATTTTGCCTGTAAGTGAGAGCACTTTGATGAACCAGAAGTAAAATTTCATGATGGGGATTCAGATTGATTTCATTATATATTAACTCATTATTGATATTTGCATGTAGAGTCCATATTAAAGTGTAAGTTAAGTGGCTACAACAAAGAAACACAGAATATAATGAATACAAGCATACATTTAACGTAGGTAGGATATCTCTACTCCACAGAATCATCTAGGAATTATCATAGTCATTTCTTAAATCTTTTTCATTCAGCCCCCTTTAATTTTAGTATGTGGTCAAAGCTGAGTTATTCTCAGCACATTCAGACCCTGAGTAAGGAGGTAAGAGTTTAAGTCCAAGAAAACAGATTTAATTTTAATTGATCCAGAATTACCCATTGTCTGTCTGTTAACTGCCACTAGTTCCAGAGAGGCTGGGGAATGTTCTGTCTGGTAGACAGACAGTTAAAACTCTTTTGCTAAGGGAAAAATCTGTATTTTGACATACAGTTCATATAGGAAAATTCTGACTGGAAGACCAAGAGCATTATTTTGAATATTGATTCTCTTACTTTAAAAAAAAATTTTTTTTTTGATGAGGAGCATTTAAAAAAATATTTATTGTGGGGGCTGTGCTGGGTCTTCATTGCTGCAAGTGGACTTTCTCTAGTTGCAGCAAGCAGGGGCTACTCCTCCTTGTAGTCTGTGGGGCTTCTCACTGTGACTTTTCTTGGTGGAAGCATGGGCTCTAGGTGCTTGGACTTCAGTAGCCGGGGCACATGGGCTCAGCAGTTGTGGCTCAGGGGCTCAGAGTGTGGACTTCAGTATTTGCAGCACAAAGGTATAGTTGCTGCACTGCACTGGGATCTTCCCAGACCAGGGATGGAACCTGTGTACCCTGCCCTGGCAGGCAAAATCAGTGCCCTGGCAGCCACTAGACCACCAGGGAAGCCCTGGTTCTCTTATCTTTTTAATTTTTTCAGAAAGTTACTTGGTTGCAAGATTTCTTTTTATGTCTTGCTTATTTCTTAAGTAACTCATTTTTGTTTCAGAAACATAAATAAATTTGCAATTTCATATTGCAGTTTAATGCAGAATTCTGTTTATATAAATTTGTGTTAATTTTGTTTCATTAAAGAAGGATATTTGAAAAAGAAAGGCAAACAGTAACATTTCAAAAATCTTAGATAAATTAGAAGTGAATATTGATTTCCTTAATATGCCTAAGATTGCAGGTTTTCAAATTCTGTTCCCACTCCAGTGTTCTTGCCTGGAGAATCCCAGGGACAGGGGAGCTGCTGTCTATGGGGTCACACAGAGTTGGACATGACTGAAGTGACTTAGCAGCAGCAGCAGCAGCAGTTGCATAATTTTGAAGAGAAAACTGAGAAATGATTGTGACTATGTGCATTTTGGGGGCAAGGGAGTTTTGTTTTGAAGGAAACTGAGAAGACTGAGTTCTAAACTTCTTCCTGGGATTTTAACTATTGCAAGTAGAACTGCTAGGAACATTGGTTGATATATGTTCACATATGTATTTCATATATAGGTTGAAAATATATGTGGAAATAGAATTTCTATATCATAATCATATGTTTAACTTTCATAGAAACTGCAAACCAAGTTTTCTTAAGTTTTTCTACAAATTATCCACTGAAACTATCTGGGCCTAGAGATTTCTTTTTATAGGAGCTTTTACATTTCTGATTCAATTTCTTTAATATTTATAGAACTACTCAGTTAATCCATTACATGTTGAAGAAAGTTGGCAATTTGTAATTTTAAGGAATTGGGCCATTTTTTCTAACTTTTATAACTTAAATTTGTAGAATTGTTGGTTGTTGTAATTTAGTCACTTAGTTCTGTCTGACTCTTTTGTGACTCCATAGCCTGTAACCCACCAGACTCCTCTGTCCATGGGATTTCCCAGACAAGAATACCGGAGTGTGTTGCCATTTAGTATTTCTTTACTTTTTGTTTAATAGGCACCAGAGTATAGTTATGTCAGTATTATTACTCTTTGATCTTGATAATTTTCTTTTCTTTGAAGTCTACTTTTTCTGATATTAATAGTTTTTTTTTAATTCACTTTTGCATGGTATAACTTTTAATCATTTTATGTCAACACATTTTATTGTATTTGAAGTGAAGTTCTTGTAAATAGAGTTGGGCACAGGGTACATTTTGCGCACCACATTCATTTTGAATATAGTTCTTTCAAGTAAATGTGGGAGGATATAAAACCAATTCTACCAGGTTAGCCCACAGCATCATAGAGAAGCAACAATCTGAAAGTGTAGCATGTGCTTCCTACAAGAAGTGACAGTCATTAAGAGGTATTTTCTAATTTAGTGTAAAAATGAAATAGCTCTTAAGAATACAACTGATAATACATCTTTAATAAAATCTAAAATGTAAACAAAGGCATATGGTGAACTTCAAAAATTTTGGAATTTAGTAATTAGTGAATTTTACTGTAGTAAGGTAAATTTCATTTGACTCATTGGAAAAGACCCTGATGCTGGGAAATGCTGAAGGCAAAAGGAGAAGAGGGTGACAGAGGATGGACCTGAATTTGAGCAAACTCCAGGAGATAGTAAAGGACAGGGCAACCTGGACTGCTGAAGTCCAAGGGGTTAACAAAGAGTTAGACATGCCTTAGTGACCGAACAACAAAACAAGGTAAATTTCAGGGATGACATGCAGCATAGAAGAAAAACAATTTTATGACAGAAAAAAATTCAAAGGAAAAAAAAATTCATTTCCCTTAGGATCATCTTACTGTTGTTGTTTAGTCGCTAATTCGTGTCCAACTCTTTTGCAACTCCATGGTCTGTAGTCCACCAGGGTCCTCTGTTCATGGGATATCCCAGACAAGAATACTAGAGTGGGCTGCCATGTCCTCTTCCAGGGGATCTTCCCAACGCAGGGATCCAACCTGCTTCTTTTGATGAAGTTTTCAGACAGAAATTTTTAGACAATTTCTGTCTATATTTTTATGACTATGTTTGCATTGTTTAGTCTTCATTACAAAGGATTACATTAATCATGCTTCTTAGGGCACACAGTTACTATTGATTCATGCAAGGGCTCTGTTTTATGTATGTATGTGTATGCATGCATCTATGCACCTGTGTATCTATCTATCTTTCCTCTCCCTTATCCAATTCTGACTGGAATTTTCATTCTGTCAACATCACATTTTGATAAAAGTGAATCTATAAAGTTTATTTTGTCAATATTTCTATTATGCTTAGAAATATTTACTTATAAATTATGATAATACTGTTACACTAAACTCTTTATATGGTTTACTATACACTATTTTAGGTGAGGTTCTAATACTTTGTTCTTATCGTAAAGTTCTCTGTTAAACAATTCATCTGGGAACTCTCATGTTACTGATAAGAATAGGTACATCCCAGATAATAATTCTAGCCAATATTCCTTTGACTAAAAATAGTATAATAAATTCTCCATTACCTGTGGTTCTTACAAGTTAGTTATGAACAGAAAAGTATATTCTTAGGACCAACACAACATAATAATAACTACATATTACACACTGTGCTAAGTGATTTACATGAATTTTCTCACAGAATTATTGTAAAAGTCCCATGCATTACTTGTTATTACCATTATTTTTTATTTTTTTACACAGAAAGAAAATCTAAAGAGGAATTCCATACTCTGAATTTTTAACCAGCACTTCAGGTGAGTCTTTGGTAGGTGGTTAGAAATTACATGAGATAAGTTATATCATACAGCTTAATGCTAGGGTTATTAATATGTGGATGTGATATATATTTCCATATTTTATACTAGATTTTTAAAATTCTTGTTTTTAGGTTCATTTATAAATAAATGTTGCTGCACAAAATATATGTATTTATATAATGATGAGGGATGCATTCCTTTAATAAAGAAATGTACATATGATGAATCCAACAGAGGAAAATATTTCTTTATCCTGGAACTATATTATATATTCAAAAAACTGGTAAACTATTTTTGATAAGGGATTTTCTGATTTTAGATATAATATTTTAATCATAATTTGAATAGTTTAAAAACTCAGCATTGTCCTTGTTTGGACAATACTCCAAGCATTTTGATTCTTAATTAGGGTTGAATTGCCAAATTATAATGATAGCAGGGTAATCTTCTTAGAAGTGTTAAATTGCTTATAAATAGGCAATATTCACAAACTAATTTCTAAAACTCAATTTTTTATTTAATTTTGGAAGGGATTCATTTTTCATTTTAAAGTTGTAAATTTTCAAATTTTGTATAATTTTCCAAGAACAAACAAACCACTTGCATATTATTTGCACTGGGACTATGGTTTCCTTCATCACTTTTCTTTTGGAAAGACTGAAAGTGTCCCTGTGGAGTTTACCTTGATTCATCTTATTACTTTTTCAGTGAATGATTTTTCCTAAGATTTTCTTGAGTTACTAGAAGTATAGGACTGCTGACCATATTTGGGTGTCAAATAATAATTTTAGATCAGATATAAAGATAAACTACTTCTGTTCTGTGAAGTTAATTGGAATAGAGGACATCTGTTGCATATTTTGGGTAAGGGTTATATTTAGAATTGTCAACCTGGTTGTTCCTTCCTTTTCTTGATTAAAAGTTAAAGAGGAATAAAACAAATAGTATATATAAACACACACACAAAAATTTGCCATTTAGCCTTAAAAATATCTAGAGGATCAAATATGTCTACTGATAGAATGAAGATGAATAAAACAAATGCCTTAAACATCCATAGGAGACATTTAGGAGTTCTGATGTGAAGAGGAAGTTCTGATTTAGAAGAGGAATGTTGAAGTTCAGGTTTACCACCTGAGCTTCTGATTGGAGACTCATGAGCAATGAACTCACAATTTATTGCACATCAATCCTTTAGACAATAGTATTTAGGCAAAAGTATTCCCAATACTTGATGGTGAAAATGAGGTATGGGAAATTGAATCATGTTTTTTCGTGGTTTCTTTGCATGAGTGGAAACCCCATTACAACCTCCATCTTTTCCTCACAATTCTTTAATATTTGCTCCTATACATTTTTTCCAATTTAGCTAGCACTGAATAAAAATAAGAATACTCTATTGTCAGACCCTCCTCCAGCCCCTCTCAAGTTTAAATACTAGGTACCTTTAAATAGTAGCCTTATTCCTGTCTAGTCCTTAATCAGGTTCTGAACAAAGCAGGAGGGTTTTTTCCTACATTCATATTAATCTCTGTAGAGTGCATATTTGGAATAAAATTATACCTTTCTTCCCACTGAGATAAACTGTCCTGTTGTCTGTTGTGTTTTCTCATTTCATTCATCTGGAGTTCTGTTAGACATTCAAGATCAAATTTAGTTAAGAAAGCAAATTTCACGATAGTAGCAGTATTTTAACCTTTTTTTCACTGCTATACTCCAGCAGATACAGCAAAGCTTCATTCATAGTTAACAACAATACATGTTTATTCAGTGAATCAACCCAATGAATACCAATATTACTTCTCTGTGCCTTTACATTTTTGAACTGAAATCTGATATTCTGTTTATTAACTCAGGTCAGTGCTGACACTTAGGGATCTAGATCTCATTTCTATCTCCCCTAAATTCTGTCTGAAGTTTTGTTCCAGATACAATAAATAGCACAAAAATTTCTGTCTAATACAAAATGTTGCTGAGTTTGTAAACTGTTGTCACATTTTAACCTCCAAAGTAGATACCTAGGAGCATTAACTAGCTAGAATTAAATACAAATTTACCTTGTTCCTTTGCTGTATATAAATTGCGATAACATAAAATAGTGGAAAGATCCTTGGTTTTGTAACAACCCACATCAGGATTCCAATACTGTCTCTGACATTGTAATTGTGTGGTGTCCTCAGGCAAGTTTCCTCATTTGATTCAATAGAAAATAATAGTGTGCTCCAATTCATCAGGTAGTGTACTATAACCCAGGGTTATGAAGATACATTCTTTATCCTTCAAGAATTCCATATGTAGTAGGAGAAACAGCCACATAAACAGATAATAAAAAAAGGAGTTTTAAAATGCAATAATAATGATTTAATTGAGGATTATAAGAGGGCAAAAGAGGAGAATATTTAGCCTTAGGAAAGTCCTCATTGAAATTATATCCCATGTGATATTGCCAGCAGTATATAGAACAAATCTAAATGTTTCTTGCTACCTCCAAAGATAACAGTCTAGTGTACCATAAACCATCATGACATCATCTTTGCAAATAAAGGAGGTGCAAATTTGCTGTTAAAGAATCACCACAACAACTATGTTAACCTTAAAAATGTAATTTTCCTGTTTAAAATTCTCCAATAGCTTTCCACCATACTTAAAGGTATTATTCCTTATTGTGGCTCACATGGACATGGCAGAGAATGCCTACCTGCTCACTAAAACTGCTTCCTTCTTATGGGAATATATGGGAATACAGCTAGACACCAAGTTTATATTCCCTTTTAGTGATTTGTGGGCCTATGAATATACTCTAAGTGATGAACTTTGAGCACAATATGAACTTGGAAGACATATGTTAAAGATAATACTATTTCTGGATACCTTAAAGTCTTTATGGAGCAGTGACACCCCTGCCCTACTCCTACCATGGGCCTATGGAGAAAACTGGGGTTAATTTACAGATATTTCAGGTTTACCTATGAAATCTGTTAACATTAGATTAACTAGGACCAGGACTCTACTTTGTATTTTCCCTGCCAATCTCTCTGCCTCATCTCCTACCTGGCCAGTCTGTTCAGTATTATTGGCCTCCTTTTAATACTTTAAATATCCCCAATTCATTAGGACTCTACACTTTCTTATCTATTTCGAATTCTATTTCTCAAGATATACTGATAGCTTACTGATCACTTCCATAAGTCTCTGACCAGAGTCACCTGTATAAGATGTCTCCTTGACCACCTCCACTTTTAAAAGCCACTCTTTCCATCATGCTTTATCCCTTTTCCTTCCTTTTTCTCCATAGTATAATCTCTTCATATGGCTTTATATATTTGGTATTTCTTCATTGTGTAATTCCAATTAGTGAAAGTATGCTATATTTATTGGCATTTTTTCTTCCTTATCAGAATATGTGTAGTTCCACAAGGCAGCAGCACTTTCTTTTATCCCTAGAATAGTGTTTGTACATGGTTGGCAATTAGTAAATATCAATTCTATGGGTATTGAATGAATATTGGTGTTTAGATATCTAACATACAATGATTCTTACAACTGGAAGATCCAGGGCATAGTTTAGGAAATAGATGCCTAAGGTGAGTTTGTTGCCAAGAAATGAAGATAGTCCAACAAGATGAGACTTTCTATATTCATTTATTCAAAAATAGTTTATTGAATACCAGATAAATTCTGGGTATAGTAATATGATAGGTTATATTTTAGTGGGAAAAGACAAAAGGTAAAATCAAATTTAAGATGTAATAGGTGGCTTTCCTGCATTACAAATAAATAGTTACTCAGTCATGTCCAATTCTTTGTGAACCTATGGACTGTAGGTCATCAGTTTCCTCTGTCCAAGGCATTCTCCAGGCAAGCATACTGGAGTGGGTTGCCATTCCTTTCTCTAGGGGATCTTCCAGACCTAGAGATTAAACCCAGGTCTCTTGCATTGCAGGCAGATTGTTCACCATCTGAGCTACCAGGAAAGCGCTTTCCCACATTGACAGTAAATTATTCTATGGAAAAGAGCTTTGCACCTTTTCATTTTAAGTAGAGATAGCATCCTGAGGGACAATCCAGTGTTAAAGCTAGACATAGACTGGTAGAGGTGGAATTTATTAACCTGAAAGATGGAAGAGTTTTAGAAATCAGGTCTTCAATTCTGGATCAGAATTCTTTCCAACTAGTCCACACTGATGCTCAGAGTGTTTTCTTTTTATTATACAGAGTCAGCAACCAGGGCTTTCTTTACATGATGAAACGCAATAGAACCTCCACACCTTTCCAGGGCAAGAGTCACCATGTCTGTTTATATGATGTCTAAAGGATCACAGTCCTAAGATGTCAAACATAGCCTGCAGGGAAAATTTGTATTCAGGAAGGCACCTCTAGGCAAGAAGGAAACCTACTATTTGGGGCAACAGGTGAAATAAGAATAAAAGACCTGAAATGATTATGAGTTTATATTCTCCAAACGAGATATAGCTGATGCCTAGTCTGCACATACCTGATCTGTTGTTCTGCCTCTCTGTTATTATCTTATAGGTTTGCCTTTTAAACAGTGGTAATAGACTGCTATTTGAGTCCATGAACTATAATATAAACATTAAAAAAATGGACATTCCCAAGCAAAGCACATTGCACATAACAAATCAAAATGATTTATTGAAATGAATTTTGTTATTCACCCACTATTCTTCAAAATTCCTCAGTTCAAAATTTTCATCCCTTCCATATTTAAGTGAAAAAGTAAAAGAAAATCTCTAACACTTTAGATATTTTATTTTTCACAGATAACTTATATGTTTGTGTAAGATTCTTTTTTTTTTTGGTGATACTGACTGCTAATCTTCATGCTAAATTTAGCAAAAAGTTGTCCTGCTGTGCATATCTGAGTTGCAGGTGCAGGGGTTCATTGCTTAAGTAAATGAAAAGAAAATGGTGAGATCCATGGATTATTGGAAATATATTCACATTTATGTTGGATTTAAAATATGATGTAATGGCTCTCGATTAAGAATGAAGATTTAGAAAAGTCTAAGGTCAGAAGGAATTTAAACTCTTTCAAGCAAAATAATGTTACAGGAATCTAGTTCCATGAATAGCAAATAGCTATTTTCATTTGTATTTTTAAGTTGTTTATTTTGATAGCATCATCTCCAAAATTGTGGATGATGCCAGCTGTATTCCCCATTACTGAGGCCTGGCGTGCTATGATTCATGGGGTCGCAAAGAGTTGGACACAACTGAGCCACTGAACTGAACTGAACTGAATCCCTGTTATTTATGAAAGGATTAAAGAAAATAGTGGAGGCACCTGGATTTGATGAGGACATGTTAAGAAACTTCAAAATGCTTATCACCGTCAAATTTGGATTCCAGCCAGAGTTTGATATTTGGTTTGGAATATATTTTAAGTGAAGCAAACTCTTCCATGTGTAAAAAAATCCAGAAATAGCAAAATTAAAACCACCGGCTCAGTAGAACAGTACTTAACAGTTTCTTGTGCATATAAGAATAGCTGATAAACTGGAAGCTGTTAAACCAACAGTGAAATGACACACAGAGATATATTGTTGCAAGACAGCTTATATAGTGAAAATGCAGAAGCTGCTTATTCTTAAAAATGACTGGTTATAGCATTAAGAGTTTTTCTAGTGATAGGGGATTGGTTAAAGGTAGTAGGTGCCTTATGCCAATTTTGGGGAACAGCTTAAGTTTCATTAATGATTTTCAGAGGCATTTACAAGAAGTGGCCCAAATTGTTTTACTTATTTTGCAGAGTAAGATAAACTGAATTTTGCTAATGAGGCTTAAATGGTTTTGTCTGTTCAGGGAATTCTCAGGTTTAATCTCCTTTTTGCAATTTATTGTAACACATGTAATCTTTTTAAACATGCACCATTTCATAAGCAACTTGAAACTAAGAATTTGAATCACCTTTGAGGTTTTCATTTTCCATTGTCTAGATTAAGAAACTCATGTGGAGAGAGATTTGGACTTTATTTTTAAGACATTTGGGCTATATAAAGATTTTTAAATGTTATTATATTTATTTGAGAGATGGTAGTATACTATTATATTTTACCTTTAGGTTGATGTCAGTTTTAATGTAGAGAATATATTACAAGAGGGATAAGACCAGAGACAGAGAAACTTGATAGGAGCAGGTTATGTGAGAAGTGTTAAGGACTTTAACTAGGGTAGTGGTATTTAGAAGGATATAAAGAAAAATGGCATATTTTAATAGATGTAAAGACGGTAGGCAGATACTAATTTTGACTGGATGTGGGATGTAACTATGAGAACTACTCAAGGACCAAATGTTATAAATTGTTAGTTGACACTTAATGGAGTATCTAGGGTATAGAAAGTTTTAGAAGGTTTTAGAAGTGTTATTAAACTAGTAATCCATATTAATACTTGTAATAGTGGTGATGATGATGAATAGAGGTTCATTTTCATGAAGTGCATACTAAAGATAATATTGTAGACTTAAAAAATATTCATAACCTCAAAACTGTGTTATGTTTTATTTAATGGGGAGTTTTAGACTTCAAGGCCAGGAAGCAGCTTCTCAAGTAACCCTGAGGGAACTGCTCCAAGGTGGTTAGGAGGGGACCTAGGTTATATAGAAGTTTTGCAACAAAGGGCAGGTAGTTGAATCATTAAAAGATGATTGTTAGTTAAAGAAAACTCGATATTCCAAGTGAAGGAATTTATCGCTTTTCTGTGTATGGGAAGATGCAAAAGTCTTGGTTCACTGAAAGCATTCCTTTGATATGGACCTCAGCTTTGTGGGGCCAGAATTGCTTTCAAATCCTGAGTTCCCTCCGGACACACCATAGGGAGTGGCTGTAGTCTGATGTCTGCTAGATGGCAGGTATTCTTTCCTTCCTGAATTTGCTCAGGGCTCACCAGCTCACTGTCAGTGATAGCAACAATCACTGATGACTATAATCCTTTGTCTACTGATAAGGCAGAAAATAATTCAATTTCTCAGTATCAAGGATGTAGGTATTAAAATACGTTGAATCAGTATTTCAACAAAGCCAAGGTGGGAAGAATTTCAATAAGAAAGATGTCAGTAGCCATAATGTTGCAGGAAGGCGGACCCCTTCCAGGGCCTGAAACTGGGCTCTTGTCTAGCACTCAGAAATGAATTGTCTGAGGAGACACATGTGCTGACAAAGCAAGAGATTTTGTTGGGAAAGGGCATCTGGGTGGAGAGCAGTAGGGTAAGGGAAACCAGGAGAACTGCTCTGCCACAAGCCTCGCAGTCTCAGGTTTTATGGTGATGGGATTAGTTTCCAGGTGGTCTTTGGCCAATCATTCTAATTCAGTCTTTCCTGGTGGCACATGCATTGCTCAGCCAAGATGGATGCTAGCGAGAGGGATTCTGGGAAGGGATTCTGGGAGACACGCGGTGTCTCCTTTCCACCTTTCCTGAACTCTTCCGGTTGGTGGTGGCTTATTAGTTCCATATTCCTTATCAGGATTTCCTGTCATAAAACAACTCATGCAAATGGTTACTATGGTCCCTGGCCAGGGTGGGCGGTTTCAATCAGTGTGCTTCCCCTAACAATAAGGGATTTAATAAGAATATATGTTGCAAATTATCCATTGTAACTGATAGCAAGGTTATCAGAGACCATGGTGAGAAGAGTTGCTATGAAGGACTGGGGACAGAAGCCAGGAGTAGTTACCTGAGGCATGTCTTCCGACCTAAATGATCACTTTTGTTCCACTGTTGTCATTTGAGTCACTCCTGTGGCTACCAACCCTTAATATCCTTCTAGGACAGCTGTCTAAGCACAAGCTTAGAACTTGTGATAATTTTCACAGGAGTCTAAGGTCTTGGGCTAATAATTTAGCTCACTTAATTGATTCTGTGCTTGGTATTCCCAATTGGATCACAGAGATAGCACTGGAAGTCTGCATCTCTCAACCCTTTAATCAACAATCTGTATTTGACACACTCTTTTGATATCTCCTGTAGTGTGTGACTAATTACTGCTTGGTGCCTCCAGGCACTGAGAGACCCACCAGGGACTCTCTCTGTATATTTTAGCACAAACAGAAATTTGCACATATTAGCTTGCACAATCAGTTTTAGAAGCTTAACAGCTTTAGGCATTTCCATCTCGAGTGTAAAGGCTATATCTTGTGACAGTTTTAAATGGTGCGTAAGGATGTTGAATGATAGGTGTGAACCATTTCCAAAAAGCCAGAGCTGTAAACAGAAGGGCAGAGAGAGGGTGGGAACTAGAAGGACACACAAGAATAAGATAATTCTCTTTTCAACACAAGTAAGACTTGAGTACACTCTTAATGTTTTTGACACATTAATTAGAAACTTGACTACATTTTCAATATCAGGGAATTATAAATAACACATTAACTTGGAATGATCTTGTCATTTAGCTTTTCTCTTTGCTTTATTTGTATAATAGAAGATTTACAGAAAGGACTTTTATGCTACTTTTATTTCTTTATTTCTAAAATTCTGACTCAACAGGTCAGGTTTTATGCAGAACAGAATCCATATAATTTTGCCAATTTAAGAAATTAACAATTATAACATTTGTATGTTTGATAATATAAATAAGGACTGTTCCCTTAACATATATCAGTTCAGTTCAGTTGCTCAGTCGTGTCCGACTCTTTGCGACCCCATGAATTGCAGCACGCCAGGCCTCCCTGTCCATCACCAACTCCCGGAGTTCACTCAGACTCACGTCCATCGAGTCAGTGATGCCATCCAGCCATCTCATCCTCTGTCGTCCCCTTCTTCTCCTGCCCCCAATCCCTCCCAACATCAGAATCTTTTCCAATGAGTCAGCTCTTTGCAAGAGGTGGCCAAAGTACTGGAGTTTCAGCTTTAGCATCACTCCTTCCAAGGAACACTTAGGACTGATCTGCTTTAGAATGGACTGGTTGGATCTCCTTTCGGTCCAAGGGACTCTCAAGAGTCTTCTCCAACACCACAGTTCAAAAGCATCAATTCTTCGGCACTCATTTTCTTCACAGTCCAACTCTCACATCCATACATGACCACTGGAAAAACCATAGCCTTGACTAGATGCACCTTTGTTGGCAAAGTAATGTCTCTGCTTTTGAATATGCTATCTAGGTTGGTCATAACTTTCCTTCCAAGGGGTAAGCATATATAGAATGCATTAAATAAAGCTGTTATTCCCCCTTCCCAGCCAATTTCTCTCGAGATAAAAATTAGGGCAAGAGATGACTCAAGAGTTACGATTACTGGATTATTGCTGGCTTTTTAATTAATGACAGTGTTCCTAGGTTCATGTACTTGTGGAAATGATTAGAAAAATTGTAAACAATAGCTTTTTAACATGTTATTAATTGACTTCAAGCTTTTGAAGCTTTCACAAAGATATATTATGAGACTAGTTTGGAGGTGCCTAGGATAGAAATGTCAGTTAATAAATTGAAAGTATTTTAAAACGTAATCAGAGTGTTGACTTAAAAATTAGTCAAAACGTGTACGTAGACTGAAAGCAGAGAGTGTTTTATTTGAAATATTCAGACTTCAAGCCTGAGAGAAAGCATATCAAGTAGCCCCAGAAGACTGCTCCAAGGAGGAGGGAAAATAGTAGGGATATATAGAAGTTTATAACAAAGAGAGCAGACCAGTATGAACATCAAAGATTATGGTTAGGTATTAAGTAATTTAGCTTTCTTCCCTGCATGGGAAGATGTTAAGAGACTGGGATTATTGAAGTCATTCCTTTCACATGTATTTCAGCTATCTGGGGCCAGCATCCTGTATTTTTACTGAGGTATTCTCCTTCTTGAATTCTTTTTGTTTTTCTGATTTGTTTAGTAAAGTATATAGAACTTAAGAGTAGTTGTTGCCTTTTACTTGATATATTTTCCACACAGGTCATAACTGCAGATAGTCCCTCTTAGATAAAGGCAAAGTTTTGCTACACCACAGGCCTTTTATAATCAAGCTCACATACGTTCAGGAACAATTAAGACTATCTCTAAATAAGTTTCCATTTTAAAAGATTACATAATTAGTTTTCGATAATTCCTGCATACTTTGTATCAGCTGAGATACATCTTTATTCTGGAAAAGTTAAGTGTCCAAGGTGTCCCTGAAGGATCGTATTTCAGTCTTCTATGCCAGTTTCTCAGCAAGCCTGTTTCCCCACATGATTATGTGTAACACACACGCCTGTACTTACACATGCACACACTATTTATTGATTTGTCTGTCTTTCCTGGTCAAGAAAGATAAAAAGAACAGTACTCTTCATTATTACATTAAAATACAGAGATAAAACACTGCCAATATATATAATACACTGCAGAGGCCAACTTTGGTATAAATTGATTTTTTTAATTTATATTAATGTCTATGAGACATTTTATTTTCCTCATTGTAGAAAAGATTCAGATCTTTGACACTAATATTACATTTCATAAGGTTACATTTTGCTAGTAATGAATTGGATTCAGCATTAAAATCTTTTTATTCAATTTAAAGTACTTTGTGTATTATAATTCAATTGAGTTAATATATGTAATGTTCCTTTTTCAACTCCTATAAGCATTTTCCAGACATTTAGAATACAATGTCCTATGCAGACTAAAGAACTGATTAACATCGCAGATTTCACATTACAATGCTCATTGTAATGTAATTAAAGTAATTTTATTTACCTGCAGACTGACAAAATGTAAAGAATTAAGGCAAATAAGAAAGTGCCATCTCTTTACTTCTACAGCTAACTCAAGCCCATAGATGCTTCTAGCCCATTGATGCTTCTAGAAAGGTTGGTGTCAACCTTGGGTGACTTTTAAGTCACATATTAAAAGGTTCAGTTACATAAAGAAGAATGAATAAGACTACTCAAAAGAAAGCTACTTATACTTAGAACAAAAACAGCACCATGGATCTAAAGGGTTTTAAAATCCATAAACTGATGTAGTTAAATGAGCCTATTTGTTGTAAACTTAGGTTCAGGATATCCTTGCCCATTTTTTTTTTTTTTAAGGAACAATATAAAGAAATATATCCAGATTTTCTATATAGTTTTGTTCTGCTTGGCTCATCGATTTAATTTCTTACTAATAAAAAACAAGCATTATAGCTGTGATATTTACTCTCAAAATGCCTCAAGGGAGGATATATATGTATGAAAGATACCTAATAAACATTATATAGTATCCTAATGCATACATCATGAGAAACGCTGGACTGGAAGAAACACAAGCTGGAATCAAGACTGCCAGGAGAAATATTGATAACCTCAGACATGCAGATGACACCACCCTTAAGGCAGAAAGTGAAGAGGAACTAAAAAGCCTCTTGATGAAAGTAAAAGTAGAGAATGAAAATGTTGCCTTAAAGCTCAACATTCAGAAAATGAAGATCATGGCATCTGGTCCCATCACTTCAGGGCAAATAGACGGGGAAACAGTGGAAACAGTGTCAGACTTTATTTTTTTGGGCTCCAAAATCACTGCAGATGGTGACTGTAGCCATGAAATTAAAAGATGCTTACTCCTTGGAAGAAAAGTTATGACCAACCTAGATAGCATATTCAAAAGCAGAGACATTACTTTGCTGACTAAGGTCCGTCTAGTCAAGGCTATGGTTTTTCCTGTGGTCATGTATGGATGTGAGAGTTGGACTGTGAAGAAGGCTGAGCACCGAAGAATTGATGCTTTTGAACTGTGATGTTGGAGAAGACTCTTGAGAGTCCCTTGGACTGCAAGGAGATCCAACCAGTCCATTCTGAAGGAGATCAGCCCTGGGATTTCTTTGGAGGGAATGATGCTAAAGCTGAAACTCCAGTGCTTTAGCCACCTCATGTGAAGAGTTGACTCATTGGAAAAGACTCTGATGGTGGGAGGGATTGGGGGCAGGTGGAGAAGGGGACGACAGAGGATGAGATGGCTGGATGGCATCACTGACTTGATGGACGTGAGTCTGAGTGAACTCCGGGAGTTGGTGATGGACAAGGAGGCCTGGTGTGCTGTGATTCATGGGGTCGCAAAGAGTCAGACATGACTGAGCGACTGAACTGAACTGAACTGAATGCAAAAATGTTAAATAAACTAAAGGGGTATAACAAAGTGAAAAACAAACCAGTATTCTGTCCTTCTATTTCATCAAGCATTTCAGTATTCCTTACATTGCATCTCTGCATTTTAATTCAAACAATATTATTTTATATCTGTTATATTCCAGATACTTCATGATTCACAGTGAAGGAAGACCTGCCCCACCCCAGGTCAGTGATTGGTAGGATGGAAATTTAATTGTATATCATAATGATGGTATAAATTCTGTCACATTATTGTCATAGTGTTGTGTGTGTGCTAACTTGCTTCAGTCATGTCTGACTCTTTGGGACTCTATGGACTGAAGACCACCAGGCTCCTCTGTCTATGGGATTCTCTAAGCAAGAATACTAGAATGGGTTGCCTATTTCCTTCCATACAAATAAAAATCAATATGTATACTGTCAGGTGGTTAAAGTATTAGTTTAAAAGTTATGAGGAAAACTGACATTGTAGTTATATTCAGAGGCAACATGGAATATAATAAACACATGGCTTGGATTTTGTAAAGTTGTAAAATTGTAAGGTTGGACAAACTTTTCAAGGTCACTGGCTAGTAAGGAGAACATAAAATAGCCACAATACAATGTGGTAATGCTATAGCCAATCCCACACAAGTAAACAAAGGTCTCAAGGGTGTGAAGAGAGATGTAAGATCAATGTTTTGGTAGCTATTGTTGCTGAAAACCTGGATCTTATTCACTGGTGCCAAATAGAAATGTGGAGACAGAGCTTTGGAGTAGAACAGAGCAACTTTATTACTTTGTGAGGCAAAGGGGCCACGCCAGCCTAAGGTCCTCAAAACTGTGGTCTTACAGTGTCAGGGTGGGAAATAAGCCTGTAGATAGGGCTGAAATAGTCTTGCATTCTTCTTTCCTTCTGGAGACACTGAGATTTTTAGGGCTGGTTCCAGAACAGGTTCTGGTGTCCTCCAGGGTATGGTTCTGTGACCTTCTTTCTGTAATGAGGGATGCCCACAAAGGAAAGGAGGGTTGGGAAATGTTGTCTTGTGGAAGTAAACATCAAGTGCAATGTACAGCTTTAACTAGAGGGCAATCACTATCAGAGTGCAATTAAGTAAGAAAGAGAAGCGGAAAAAAGTCTATAGGAGACCAGCTGGATGGGTGGAAAGAATAAGAGCTAACATAATAGGGGTGTTTCAACCAGTTTCTGATACAGCATTATCTCCACCTAACAGGTCTATCAGAGACTCAAATGAAAGATGTAAAAATAAGTGCATTACATTCAGATTCACGTATCTTCTGCCATCAATATTTCCCAAATGAGCCTATCATTTTCCCAGGAATGAAAGTTCAAAATTTGGAGCCTTCTTTGCCTACTCCTTTATCTATATATACGGTCTTGCACAATCTTAATTTATTTGTATTCATGCAGCTTATTAAATGTATGCTATTTTTAATGTATACAAACACAACTATAGTTCATGTTCTCTTGAACAATTATTTATAGAGTAGTGTGTGTTAGTCACTTAGTCGTGTCCAACTCTTTATGACCCCATGGATTCACTGTAGCCTGCCAGGCTCCTCTGTCCATGGGATTCTCCAGGCAAGAAAACTGGGGTGGCAAGCCATTCCCTTCTCTAAGGAATCTTCCTGACCCAGGGATTGAACCCATGTCTCCTGCAGATTCTTTTTTTTTTTTTTATGCATTTACTCATGCACTTTAAAAAGTGAAAGTGAAAGTCGTTCAGTTGTGTCCAGTTCTTTTTTTTTTTAATTTTTTTAATTTTAGTTTTTTATTTTTTAAATTTTAAAATCTTTAATTCTTACATGCATTCCCAAACATGAACCCCCCTCCCACCTCCCTCCCCATAACATCTTTCTGGGTCATCCCCATGCACCAGCCCCAAGCATGCTGCATCCTGCGTCAGACATAGACTGGCGGATAAGAAAGCTGTGGTACATATACACAATGGAGTATTACTCAGCCGTTAAAAAGAATTCATTTGAATCAGTTCTGATGAGATGGATGAAACTGGAGCCGATTATACAGAGTGAAGTAAGCCAGAAAGAAAAACACCAATACAGTATACTAACACATATATATGGAATTTAGGAAGATGGCAATGACGATCCTGCAGATTCTTAAATTAGTTCACGAAACTTATGCCAGTCCTTTCTTCAGTAAATTGTATATTTACTTCTAGTTCCTTTACTATTAATAGAGGAAATAAAACAATATGATTGCTTTAGTTTGCTTTACATATTAGAACCCACGGGCCTGCTTCTTTGTCTTTTTAACTGTGGCATAATAACTCACAGTAAATGTGTACTATAGTTTACGCAGGGATTCCTTTATTGGCTATTAATTTTTTAAACTGTTCCATAACACAATGAGGCAATTATCATCTTTGTACATGCCGTCTCATGTATATTATCACATTTCCCTAGTGTAAGTATCAAGTTTGTTTTCTTGGGGTCCAAAATCACTGTGGACTGTGACTACAGTTATAAAATTGAAAGACAGCTGTTCCTTAGAAGAAAAGCTATCACAAACTTAGTGGATTAAAGAACAGAGGCATCACTTTGCTGACAAAGGTCCATACATTCAAAGCTATAGTTTTCCCAGTAGCCATGTGAGAGTTGGACCATAAAGAAGGCTGAGCACTGAAGAATTGATCCTTTCAAACTGTGGTGCTGGAGAAGACTCTCAAAAGTCCCCTGGACAGCAAGATCAAACCAGTCAATCCTAATGAATATTCATTGAAAGGACTGATGCTGAAGCTCCAATACTTTGGCTACCTGATGCAAAGAGCTGACACTTTGGAAAAGACCTTGATGCTGGGAAAGACTGAAGGCAGGAGAATAAGAGGGCAGAAGAGGGCTGACGGTTGGATGGCATCACAGACTTAATGAACGTGAGTTTTAGCAAACTCTGGGAGATGGTAAAGGACAACCTGGCGCGCTGCAGTCCATGGGGTCACAAAGAGTCAGACATGACTTAGCAACTGAACAACAACAACAAAGTACTGAGGCTTTGCTTTGCTTTTTAAAAACATTAGTAGGTAGTGTGAAGCTGCTCTTCAGACGAACAATTCCAGTTTTAAAATCTTAGACATTCCCTAATACATGATAATGCCAAAATTTTGATTTTTTCAATCCAATGCATAAAAATTAGACCCAGTTAGAATAAAAACAACATGTATTATCCAACTAGGAATCTTTAAAAGGAGAAAGAAGGTGCTATTAACAATTTTCTTGTGGTAATAAGCCTAAACAAGGGTGGTTAGGACCAAACTAGTACATACTGTTACCACAGTTAGAACTAAATTTCCAAAATCCCAATCTTATAATTTCAATAACTGCTTAATTCTTTTTCTTGATAAACAGTATGTACAAAGTCCAGATGTTTCATCTAGAATATATAACTTTTCGTGACGTGAGTTTACCACCTTTGACTTCTGATTGCCTACTTCATTCTGCTGTTTAATATGAATGAGCCAGTCACCATCATTCCCAGGTTCTTCTGGCTTGGTTGGGCTCCTGTCGCGTGCCTTCTTTTCTCTGTCTGCTTTTCCGTCATGCCCAGTGTCAGTGTCCCACATTTCCTTAAATGTCCAGCTCAATTCTACCTCCTTTCAGGTGCTTTTGAAGACTTTCCTATTCAGAATTACTTGCTTTTTCTGTTGTGCTCTATCTGGTACTATTCTTGCATTTTTATGTCTTCCTCTTCTGCTCTGGGCACAATATACATAGTGATTAAGATAATAGATGCTGGATTGGAGTCCTAGGTCTGTAATTTGCATGTTGGGCAGTTACTTAATGATGCTGTCAGATTCCTCGTGGTAAAATAGGGATAATACTTCCTAACACCTAAGACTTTCATAGGGGTTAAATAAGTAATACATGTAAAGTACTTAGAAATAAGTACTTACTGTACACTTGTAAATAATAAGATTTCTCTTAACTATTGTTTCTCCCTGGAAGTAGGCTATAGCTTTTCTAAAAATCTCTCTAGCTTAGACAAACGAAGGTGAATCTATGCCTACTATATCTGAACTATCTCATGGGGCCCAGAATATGGAGTTGAAAGTTTAATTGGGCAATAGGCTTGGCTCAGGCTGATATTCTGCTACCAAATACTGTGCCCTTAATCTTTTTGTTTCTTTCCCTCCTCTCTAAAGTGCAAATAATAAAAATACGTACCTTGTAAGTTTGCAGTGATAATTAAAATAAGTTTCTAGCATAGTACATGGCAGTGCTGGTTACATAAATAATAACTATAGACAATGTACTTTGAACTCAGTGACTCTAGGACCCAAGGTGAAAGATCTCTTTGTTTACTATCATCAACCAACCAACAAATAGATAACATGTTATAATTATCTACATTAACTAGAATGTAAACTCATCTAAAGGATTCACTGAAATCATTTGTAATGTTATGAAGCAAAATGTAGTGAGTTAATAGAAGTTCTTTACATGTTTTTCTCAAAATTCAGTATAATGAGGAAGGAGTTTCCCACTCAATCATATGAATATTTCCAAATATTCACATTCAAAGGAAAAGCTAAATCTCAGTGGCACCCCAGAAGGCTTCTTGAAGTAATTTAAGATTCCCACAATATTACAAGAGATTTAAGTAAATTGTGCCCTCATTTACTTTTCTGATGTCATATATTTGTGGTATGTGTATCATTTCTTCAACTTTATATACATAAAAAAGAATGGAATTATGTTTTTGACCTCAAACAGCCTTTCACCATAGTGAGAAACAAGTTGCATAACACACTGTCGTTAAGTGACAACAATGTTTCTTCTTTAGTTCAATTCAGTCACTCAGTCCTGTCCAACTCTTTGCGACCCCATGAACTGCAGCACACCAGGCCTCCCTGTCTATCACCAACTCCCGGAGTTCACTCAAACTCACGTCCATCGAGTCAGTGATGCCATCCAGCCATCTCGTCCTCTGTCATCCCCTTCTCCTCTTGCCCCCAATCCCTCCCAGCATCAGAGTCTTTTCCAATCAGTCAACTCTTGGCATGAGGTGGCCAAAGTACTGGAGTTTCAGCTTTAGCATTGTTCCTTCCAAAGAACACCCAGGACTGATCTCCTTTAGGATGGACTGGCTGGATCTCCTTGCAGTCCAAGGGACTCTCAAGAGTCTTCTCCAACACGACAGTTGAAAAGCACCAATTCTTCGGTGCTCAGCTTTCTTCACAGTCCAACTCTCACATCCATACATGACAACTGGAAAAACCATAGCCTTGACTAGATGGACCTTTGTTGGCAAAGTAATGTCTCTGCTTTTGAATATGCTATCTAGGTTGGTCATAACTTTTCTTCCAAGGAGTAATCATCTTTTAATTTCATGGCTGCAATCACCATCTGCAGTGATTTTGGAGCCCTGAAAAATAAAGTCTGACACTGTTTCTACTGTTTCCCCATCTATTTCCCATGAAGCGGTGGGACCAGATGCCATGATCTTCGTTTTCTGAATGTTGAGCTTTAAGCCTACTTTTTCCTCTCCACTTTCACTTTCATCAAGAGGCTTTTTAGTTCCTCTTCACTTTCATAATAAGGGATAAACTTTGACAATTAGCATAATATCAAATTTAAGTATTTTTTATGTTTTAAAATGCAACAACATGATTTTATAATTACCTTCCTTATGGAGAGTAAAGTTGGTTTTGGTGAATGATTTTCTAAATATTTTTATTTTATATTGGGATATAGTTGATTAACAATACTGTTAGTTTCAGGTATATAGCAAAGTGATTCAGTTATACATATACATGCTTCTATTCTTTTTCAAATTCTCTTCTAATTTAGGTTATTACAGAGTATTGAGCCGAGTTCCATGTGGTATCCAGTAGGCCTTTGTTGGTTATCTATTTTAAATACAGCAGTGTGTACATGTCAACCCCAAACTCCTAATCTCAAGTATCAATCAGTTCAGCCACTCAGTCTTCTCTAACGCTGTAGAACCCCATGGACTGCAGCACACCAGTTTTCCCTGTCCATCACCAACTCCTGTGCTAGCTCAAACTCATGTCTATTGAGTAGGTGATGCCATCCAACCATCTTATCCTCTGTTGTCCCCTTTTTCTCCTGCCTTCAGAATTCCCCAGCATCAGGGTCTTTTCCAGTGAGTCAGTGCTTTGCATCATGTGGCCAAAGTATTGGAGTTTCAGCTTCAGCATCAGTACTTCAAATGAATATTCAAGACTGCTTTCCTTTAGGATTGACTGGTAGGATCTCGTCATAGTCCAAGGGACTCTTAAGAGTCTCCTGCAACAACACACTTCAAAAGCATCAATTCTTCAGTGCTCAGCTTTCTTTATAGTCCAACTCTCACATCCATACATGACTACTGAAAAAATCACATATTTTACTAGATGAAGCTTTGTTGGCAAAATAATGTCTCTGCTTTTTAATATGCCGACTAGATTGGTCATAGTTTTTCTTTCAAGTAATAAGTATCTTTTAACTTAATATTTCACAAACACATGGAGATTAAAACAACAGGTTTCTAAATAACCAATAGGTTAATGAAGAATCAAGGCAAATTGGAAGTGGTCAAATAGGAGATGGCCAGAGTGAACATCGACATTTTAGGAAACATTGAACTAAAATGGACTGGAATGGGTGAATTTAACACAAATGACCATTATATCTACTCCTGTGGGCAAGAATCCCTTAGAAGAAATGGAGTGTAGCCATCATAGTCAACAAAAGATTCCAAAATGTAACACTTGGATGCAATCTCAAAAACGACAGAATGATTTCTATTCACTTCCAAGGCAAACCATTCAATATCACAGTAATCCAAGTCTATGCCCCAAGCAGTAACGCTGAAGAAGCTGAAGTCGGATGGTTCTATAAAGACCAACAAAACCTTCTAGATGTAATGCCCAAAAAAGATGTCCTCTTCATTACAGGGTACTGGAATGCAAAAGTAGGAAGTTATGAGCTACCTGGAATAACAGGCAAATTTGGCCTGAAGTAAAAAATGAAGCAGATCAGGGCTAACAGAGTTCTGCCAAGAGAATGCGCTTGTCATAGCAAACACCCTCTTCTAACAACCCAAGAGAAGACTCTATACATGGATATCACCAGATGATCAATAAAAATCAGACTGATTATATTACTTGCAGCCAAAGTTGGAGAAGCTCTATACAGTCAGCAAAAACAAGACTGGGCCCTTCTCATACCATGAACTCATTATTGCAAAATTCAGACTTAAATTGAAGAAAGTAGAGAAAACCTCTAGACCATTCAGGTATGTCCTAAATCAAATCCCTTATGATTATCCAGTGGAAGTGAAAAACAGATTCAAGGGATTAGATTTGATAGACAGAGTGCCCGAAGAACTCAGGACAGAGGTTTGGAACAACGTGCGAGGGGCAGGGATCAAGGCTCCTCCGTCCATGGGATTTTCCAGGCAAGAGTACTGGAGTAGGGTGCCATTTCCTTCTCCGGTTCCAAGAAAAAGAAATGCAAAAAGGCAAAATGGTTGTCTGACAAGGCCTTACAAATAGCTGTGAAAAGAAGAGAAGTGAAAAGCAAAGGGAAAAAGGAAAGATATATCCATTTGAATGCAAAGTTTCTAAGAATAGCAAGGAGAGATAAAAAAGCCTCCCTCAGTGATCAATGCAAACAAATAGAGGAAAATAATAGAATGGGAAAGTCTAGAGATTTCTTCAAGACAATGAGAGATACCAAGGGAACATTTTATGCAAAGATGAGCACAATAAAGGACAGAAATGGTATGGACCTAAGAGAAGCAGAAGATATTAAGAGGTGACCAGAATATACAGAAGAACTATACAAAAAAGATCTTCATGACCCAGATAATCACAATGGTATTATCACTCAGCTAAAGCCAGACATCCTAGAATGCAAAGTCAAGTGGGCCTTAGAAAGCATCACCACAAACAAAGCAAGTGGAGGTGATGGAATTCCAGTTGAGCTATTTCAAATCCTAAAAGATGATGCTGTGAAAGTGCTGCACTCAGTATGCCAGCAAATCTGGAAAATTCAGCAGTGGCCACAGGAAAGGAAAAGATCAGTTTTCATTCAATCCGAAAGAAAGACAATGGCAAAGAATGTTCAAACTACCGCGCAGTTGCACTCATCTCACATGCTAGCAAGTAATGCTCAACATTCTCCAAGCCAGGCTTCAACAGTACATGAACTTTGAACTTCCAGACATTCAAGCTGGATTTAGAAAGGCAGAGGAACCAGAGGTCCAACTGTCAACATCTGTTAGATCATCAAAAAAGCAACAGAGTTCCAGAAAAACATCTAATTTTGCTTTATTGACTACACCAAAGCCTTTGATTGTGTGGATCACAACAAACTGTGGAAAACTCTTAAAGAGGTGGGAACCAGCCCACCTTACCTGCCTCCTAAGAAATCTGTATGCAGGTTAAGAAGCAGCAGTTAGAACTGGACATGGAACAACAGAGTGGTTCCAAATCGGGAATGCAATGTGTCAAGGCTGTGTTTTGTCACCCTGCTTATTTAAATTATGTGCAGAGTACATCATGCAAAATACTGGGCTGGAAGAACCACAAGCTGGAATCAAGATTGCCGGGAGATATATCAATAACCTCAGATATGCAGATGACACCACCATTATGGCAGAAAGTGAAGAGGAGCTAAAAAGTCTCTTGATGAAAGTGAAAGAGGAGAGTGTAAAAGTAGGCTTAAAACTCAACATTCAGAAAATGAAGATCATGGCATCCGGTCCCATTACTTCATGGCACATAAATGGAGAAACAATGGAAACAGTGAAAGACTTTATTTTTTGCGGGGCTCCAAAATCAATGCAGATAGTGACTGCAGCCACAGAATTAAAAGATGCTTGCTCCTTGGATGAAATGCTATGAGCAACCTAGACAGCATATTAACAAGCAGAGACATTACTTTACCAACAAAGGTCCGTCTAGTCAAAGTTATGGTTTTTCTAGTAGTCATGTATGGACGTGAGAGTTGGACTATAAAGAAAGCTGAGTACTGAATAATTGATACTTTTGAACTGTGGTGTTGGAGTAGACTCTTGAGAGTCCCTTGGACTGCAAGGAGATCCAAACAGTCCATCCTAAACGAATATTCATTGGAATATATTCATTGGAAGGACTGATGCTGAAACTAAAACTCCGATACTTTGGCCACCTGATGCAAAGAACTGACTCATTTGAAAAGACCCTGATACTGGGAAAAATTAAAGGCAGGGGGTGAAGGGGACAACAGAGGATGAGATGGTTGGATGGCATCATGGACGCAATGGACATGACTTTGAGTCAGCTTCAGGAGTTAGTGATAGACAGGGAAACCTGGAGTGCTGCTGTCGATGGGGTCACAGAGTCGGACATGACTGAGCAACTGAATTGAACTCTACTACTGAAGAAATCAAAAGGAAATAAAAAAAAATTCTAGAAACAAATGGCAATGAAAATATAACAACTCAAAACCTATGGGATGCAGCAAAAGCAGTTCTCAGAGGGAAGTTTATAGCAATACAGTCCTACCTCAACAAACAAAATAACATTGTATAGACAACCTAACTTTACACCTATAATGAATGGAAAAAGAAGAACAAAAAACCCTCAAAATTAGTAGAAGGAAATTTGAAATCATAAAGATCAGAGCAGAAATAATTGAAAAAGACATGAAAGATACAGCAGTAAAGATAAAGAAAACTGAAAGCTGGTTCTTTGATAAACAAAATTGGCAAATGTTTAACCAGACTCATCACAAAAAAAAGAGACAGGAGTCAAATCAACAAAATTAGAAATGAAAAAGGAGAGGTTACAACAGAAAATTCAGAAATACAAAGGGTTTTAAGAGACTATTATGAACAACTGTATGGCAATAAAATGGATAACCTGGAAGAAATGGACAGATTCTTAGGAAAGTTCAATCTTCCAAGACTCATTCAAGAAGAAATAGAAATTATGAACAACCAAATCACAAGAACTGAAATTGAAGCTGTGATCAAAAATCTCCCAAATCAAAAGCCCAGGACCAGATGGCTTTACAGGAGAATTCTGTCAAACATTTAGAGAAGAGCTAATGCCTATCCTTCTAAAACTCTTTCAAAAAATTGCAGCGGAAGGAACACATCCAAACTCACTCTACAGGCCACCATCACCCTGATACTAGACAAACACAACACACAAAAAGAAAGCCACAGGCCAATATCATTGATGAACATAGAAGCAAAAATCCCAACAAAATTTTAGCAAACAAAATTCAACAACACATCAAAAAACTTATTACCATGATCAAGTTGGGTTTATTTCAGGGATGCAAGGATTCTTCAATAGACACAAATCAATGAATATGAAACACAATATAAACAAGTTGAAACATTAAAAAAAATGATAATCTCAATAGACAAAGAAAAAGCCTTTGACAAAATTCAGCACACGTAAATGATTAAAACTATTCAAAAAATGGGCAGAGAAGGACCATATCTCAACGTCAATTCAATTCAGTTCAGTTGCTCAGTCATTCTGACTCTTTGCAACCCCATGAATTGCAGCACGCCAGGCCTCCCTGTCCATCACCAACCCCCAGAGTTTACCCAAACTCATGTCCATCAAGTCGGTGATGCCATCCAGCCATTTCATCCTCTGTTGGCCCCTTCTCCTCTTGCCCCCAATTCCTGGCAGCATCAGGGTCTTTTCCAATGAGTCAACTCTGCGCATGAGGTGGCCAAAGATTTGGAGTTTCAGCTTCAGCATGAGTCTTTCCAAAGAACAACAGGGCTGATCTCTTTTAGGATGGAATGGTTGGATCTCCTTGCAGTCCAAGGGACTCTCAAGAGTCTTCTCCAACACCACAGTTCGAAAGCATCAATTCTTCAGCGCTCAGCTTTCTTCACAGTCCAACTCTCACATCCATACATGACCACTGGAAAACCATAGCCTTGACTCGGTGGACCTTTGTTGGCAAAGTAATGTTGCTGCTTTTCAATATGCTATCTAGGTTGGTCATAATTTTCCTTCCAAGGAGTGAGCGTCTTTTAATGTCATGGCTGCAGTCACCATCTGCAGTGATTTTGGAGCCCCCCAAAATAAAGTCTGACACTGTTTTCACTGTTTCCCCATCTATTTCCCATGAAGTGATGGGACCAGATGCCATGATCTTCGTTTTCTGAATGTTGAGCTTTAAGCCAACTTTTTCACTCTCCTCTTTATTTTCATCAAGAGGCTTTTTAGTTCCTCTTCACTTTCTGCCATAAGGGTGGTATCATCTGCATATCTGCTGGCATACTAAGTGCAGCACTTTCACATCATCATCTTTCAGGATTTGAAATAGCTCAACTGGAATTCTGTCACCTCCACTAACTTTGTTTGTAGTGATGCTTTCTAAGGTCCACTTGACTTCACATTCCAGGATGTCTGGCTCTAGGTGAGTAATCACACCATCATGATTATCTGGGTCGTGAAGCTCTTTTTTGTACAGTTCTGTGTATTCTTGCCACCTCTTCTTAGTATCTTCTGCTGTCTTGATCTTGTCCATCCTTTAGTTCCTTTAGTTCATTTAGTTAATTTTAAATCTTCTGCTTCTGTTAGGTCCATACCATTTCTGTCCTTTACTGAGCCCATCTTTGCATGAAATGTTCCCTTGGTATCTCTAAGATCTCTTTCTTGAAGATATCTCTATTCTTTCCCATCCTGTTTTCCTCTATTTCTTTGCATTGATTGATTGCTGAGGAAGGCTTTCTTATCTCTCCTTGCTATTCTTTGGAACTCTGCATTCAGATGGTATATCTTTCCTTTTCTCCTTTGCTTTTTGCTTCTATTCTTTTCACAGCTATTTGTAAGTTCTCCTCAGGCAGTCATTTTGCTTTTTTTGCATTTCTTTTCCATGGTGATTGTTTTGATCCCTGTCTCCTATACAATGTCACGAACCTCTGTCCATAGTTCATCAGGCACTGTGTCTGTCAGATCTAGTCCCTTAAATCTATTTCTCACTTCCACTGTATAATCATAAGGGATTAAAGACCATATATGGTAAGTCTACAGCAGACATTATTCTCAATGGTGAAAAACTGAAAGCATTCCCAGTAAGATCAGGAACAAGACAAGAGTGTCCACTTTCACCACTATTATTCAACTTAGTTATGGAAGTCCTGGCTATAGCAATCAGAGAAGAAAAATAAAAAAGGAGTTTTGATTGGAAAAGAAGAAGTAAAGCTCTCACTGTTTTCTGTGACATGATACTGTATGTAGAAAATACTAAGGATAGTATCAGAAAATTACTAGAGCAAATCAGTGAATTTCGCAAAGTTGCAGGATACACAATCAGTACACAAAATCACTTGCATTTTTATACACTAACAATGAAAAATCAGAAAGAGAAATTAAGGAATCAATCCCATTCACCACTGCAACAACAAAAAAAATTAAATATCTAGGAATAAACTTACCTAAGGAGATGAAAGAACTGTACACAGAAGATTATAAGACATTGATGAAATAAATCAAATACTAAATAAACAGATGGAGAGATATTCCATGTTCCTGGGTAGGAAGAATCAATATTGTGAAAATGAATATACTACCAAATACAATCTACAGATTCAATGTGATCCCTATCAAGCTACCAATGACATTTTCCACAGAGCTAGAGCTAAAAAATGTCACAATTCATATAGAAACACAAAAGACTCTGAATAGCCAAAGAGGTGTTGAGAAAGAAGAATGGAGCTGGGGGAATCAAACTTCCTGACTTCAGATTATACTACAAGGCTACACTCATCAAGACAGGATGGTACTGGCACAAAAACAGACATATAGACCAATGGAACAAGATAGGAAGCCCAGAAATAAACCCATGTGCCTGCGGGCACCTTATTTTCGACAAAGGAGGGAAGAATATACAATGGGGCAAAGACAGCCTCTTGAATAAATGGTGCTGGGAAAACTGAATCAGTTCAGTTCAGTTCTGTTCAGTCACTCGGTTGTGTCTGATTCTTTGTGACCCCATGAATTGCAGCACGCCAGGCCTCCCTGTCCATCACCAACTCCTGGAGTTCACTCAGACTCATGTCCATCGAGTCAGTGATGCCATCCAGCCATCTTATCCTCTGTTGTCCCCTTCTCCTCCTGCCCCCAATCCCTCCCAGCATCAGAGTCTTTTCCAATGAGTCAATGCTTGGCATGAGGTGGCCAAAGTACTGGAGTTTCAGCTTTAGCATCAGTCCTTCCAAAGAACACCCAGGGCTGATCTCTTTCAGAATGGATTGGTTGAATCTCCTTGCAGTCCAAGGGACTCTCAAGAGTCTTCTCCAACACCACAGTTCAAAAGGATCAATTCTTCGGTGCTCAGCATTCTTCACAGTCCAACTCTCACATTCACACATGACCACTGTAAAACTGAATACCTCTGTGTAAAAGAATGAAATTAGAACACTTCCTAACACCATACACAAAGATAAACTCCAAATGGATTGAAGACCTAAATGTAAGACCAGAGACTATAAAACTCTTAGAGGAAAACATAGGCCAAAGATTCAATGAAATAAGTCAAAGCAAGATCCTCTGTGACCCACCACCTAGAGTAACGGAAATAGAATCAAAAGTAAACAAGTGGGACCTGATTAAGCTTAAACACTTTTGCACAGCAAAGAAAACTATAAGCAAGGTGAAAAGACAACACTCAACATGGGAGAAAATAACAGTAAATGAAACAACCAACAAAGGATTTATTTTCAAAATATATAAGCAGCTCATACAACTCAATGACAGAAAAACAACCCAATCAAAAAGTGGGAAAAAGACCTAAGCAGACATTTCTCCAAAAAAGACAAACAGATTGCTAACACATGAAAGGATGCTCAACTTCATTCATTATTAGAGAAATGCAAATCAAAACTACAATGAGATATCACCTCACACTGGTCAGAATGGTCATCATAAAAAACTCTACAAACAATAAATGATTCTGTCAAACTTTTTAATTCCCTTATCAGCACTGACTCTATACTAATTCTTTCAACATCCTATTTCTTTATGTCAAACTTCTCATAATTCAACTATGATATATTTCTTTTAAGGTTAACATAGAAATCAGTATAGATACAAACCCTTCAGGTAGATTAACTTTCTGCCTCACTTACAAATACCATTCTGTCACTTCTCAACTCTGAGTAGTGCAATTTCTAGCACCAACATTATTACCTGTGAGGGAAGAGAGAGAAGTGGTCTGAATTAGAGAGTTTGGAAATAAAGTCTGAGTTTTCCTCAACTAAGTAAAATCATGCAAGTCCTGTAACTGTGGACTTTGATTTTTTATTTATATATCAACTAGGGGCATTAATTGAACATGCCATAGCCTTTGACTGTGTGGATCACAACAAACTGTGGAAAATTCTGAAAGAGATGGGAATACCAGACCACCTGACCTGCCTCTTGAGAAACCTATATGCAGGTCAGAGAGCAACAGTTAGAACTGGACATGGAACAACAGACTGGTTCCAAATAGGAAAAGGAGTACGTCAAGGCTGTATATTGTCACCCTGCTTATTTAGCTTATGTGCAGAATATATCATGAGAAACGCTGGGCTGGAAGAAGCAAAAGCTGGAATGAAGATTGCCAGGAGAAATATCAATAACCTCAGATATGCAAATGACACCAGTCTTATGGCAGAAAGTGAAGAGGAACTAAAAAGCCTCTTGATGAAAGTGAAAGAGGAGAGTGAGAAAGTTGGCTTAAAGCTCAACATTCAGAAAATTAAGATCGTGGCATCTGGATCCATCACTTCCTGGCAAATAGATGGGGAAACAGTGGAAACTGTGTCAGACTTTATTTTGGAGGGCTCCAAAATCACTGTAGATTGTGATTGCAGCCATGAAATTAAAAGATGATTACTCCTTGGAAGGAAAGTTATGACCAACCTAGATAGCATATTCAAAAACAGAGACATTACTTTGCCAATAAAGGTCCATCTAGTCAAGGCTATGGTTTTTCCAGTGGTAATGTATGGATGTGAGAGTTGGACTGTGAAGAAGGCTGAGCACTGAAGAATTGATGCTTTTGAACTGTGGTGTTGGAGAAGACTCTTGAGAGTCCCTTGAACTGCAAGGAGATCTAACCAGTCCATTCTAAAGAATATCAGTCCTGGATGCTCTTTGGAAGGAACAATGCTAAAGCTGAAACTCCAGTACTTTGGCCACCTCATGCCAAGAGTTGACTGATTGGAAAAGACTCTGATGCTGGGAGGGATTGGGGGCAGGAGGAGAAGGGGATGACAGAGGATGAGATGGCTGGATGGCATCACGGACTCGATGGACATGAGTCTGAGTGAACTCCAGGAGTTGGTGATGGACAGGGAGGCCTGGCGTGCTGCAATTCATGGGGTCAGAAAAAGTCGGATACGACTGAGCGACTGAACTGAGGGGTAGTAATTAATAATCAATGGAATTTCATTAAGTGCTTATATTCTATGATTGTATGTTTTTTGATTATTGCAATTATACTGTCTGATATAAGTTAACACGGAGTCATAATCATCCAAATACAAGTTTGTGCTTTTTAAATTCAGCAAAAAAGGGCTTTTTAATTTACTATTTAAAACCACTGTTGATTGTGTCTTTGGTGATGTGAAGGAGTAAGAAGAAAAACGCAATAAAGTCCCCAGCAGAGTCTTTCTCTTTATGAGGCATGCTCCTCTTTTATTTAAGTTTCAAAGGACAGTGCTGCTACAGCAATATTTAACTTAATATCTGACATTATTGATATTTCTCTCAGCAATCTTTATTCCAGCTTGTGCTTCAGCCAGTCCGGCATTTCACATGAGGTACTCTTCATATAAGTTAAATAGCAGGGTGACAATATACAGGCTTGATGTACTCCTTTCTCAATTTGGAACCAGTCTATTGTTTCATGTTCAGTTCTAACTATTGCTTCTTGACCTGCCTACAGCTTTCTCAGGAGGCAGGTAAGGTGGTCTGGTATTCCCAACTTTTTAAGAGTTTTCTGCGGTTTGTTGTGATCCACACAGTCAAAGGCTTTGGCATAGTTAATAAAGCAGATGTCTTTCTGGATCTCTTGGTTTTTCAATGGTCCAACAGATGTTGTCAATTTGACCTCTGGTTCCTCTGCCTTTTCTAAATCCACCTTGAACATCTGGAAGTTCACAGTTCACATACTGTTGAAGCCTGGCTTGGAGAATTTTGAGCATTACTTTGCTAATGTTTGAGATGAGTGCAATTGTGCAGTAGGTTGAGCATTCTTTGGCATTGCCTTTCTTTGGGATTGAAATGAAAACTGATCTTTTCCAGTCCTGTGGCCACTGCTGAGTTTTCCAGATTTGCTGGCATATTTTTGGAGCCCCCCAAAATAAAGTCTGACACTGTTTCCACTGTTTCCCCATCTACTTCCCATGAAGTGATGGGACCAGATGCCATGATCTTCGTTTTCTGAATGTTGAGCTTTAGCCAACTTTTTCACTCTCCTCTTTCACTTTCATCAAGAGGATTTAATTCCTTTTCACTTTCTGCCATAATGGTGGTATCATCTGCATATCTGAGGTTATTGATATTTCTCCCAGCAATCTTGATTCCAGCTTGTGTTTCTTCCAGTCCAGTATTTCTCATGATGTACTCTGCATATAAGTTAAATAAGCAGGGTGACAATATATACAGCCTTGTGAATTCCTCTATGTGATCCTAATTTACTTGTTTACATGTGGGTATTTTATACATAATAAATTTTGATTGAATAAAATATATCAAATAATTCAATATGTAACTGAGATAATTTTATATTTAAAATTTTATTTTTAAGGTATTTTTGTAGTGTAGAAATTTCTTTGTGAATTGTTCATAATAACCTATTATTTTATCTCTGAAAATTTTAATACTATGTGTTAAGATTTTTATAAATAAGTAAAGAATCTTAGACCAGTCACCACAGAAGCATTAATCACAAATTAATAATAAACAACATATTCATATACACTAGTGATGAGAGATAAAATGCTACTGAGTGATAATCAATGTGATAGCAAAATTAGTTAAAAGATTAAAAAGCTCACATATTTCCTCTAAGATGGGCATTATTTGAACTCCAAATAATAATATGTAATATATTAAAATATTCTTATTAATATTATCAAGTGCTTTCATTAAGGAGCTTTGCAAAATAGTTGTGTACTAACTCATAAACAGAATTTGGTCTTATTATTCTTTCCATTTAAAATGAACTAAAGGATGGACAAGATCAAGACAGCAGAGGCATAGGACATGGAGCTCATCTCCTTCCAAAAATATATCAAAAATACGGCTACAGGTTGTACAAGGCAGAGCCAAGATGGCAGAGAGGGAAGACATGCAGTCCATGTCTCCCCACAACTAGGTTACTTACCAGACACAGGTGGAGGACCTCTGACAACCAGGCAGATGGCAGAAATTCTAGCAACCAGGTAGGATGTTGGGGGAGCAAGGAGAAGAGGGGAAGTGGAGGCCAGATAGGACCAGAACACCTGGGGGGCAGCTGTGAGAGTGGAATGGTTCTCATACCCAGAAAAGTACATTTGTCTCTGGGGGATCTGCATAGAGGAGGAGGCACCCTCATGGGTTGGAGAGCTGCACTTGGAGTTCCTTCTCCTTATCCACTTGGCCCAGGGAGCTACCTAAGGCTCCTCTGTTCTCCAGCACCCCTCTGCCTGAGTTGGCACAAGGGGCATGAGAGGGAATGGGAAGGAGGAAAATCTAGGCCAGTTGAGGGGACCTTTACTGGGTTGGAGGATCAGGGGAAGCAACTGCAGTTCTCTGGCCCACTCAGCCCCAAGCAGCCTCCAGAGGCCCCAGGCCTAGTCCTTCACAATTTCCAGGGCCTTCTCCACCTGTGGAGGTCCTGTGGTCATAAAAGAGGCTCCCTCTGGGCTTAGAAGATCAGGGTAACCTGCCTGGTGTTCCCCATCCACATGGCCTGTGGTACCCCTTGGGGCCCCAAGCTTGATCCTCCACTTCAGACCCCTCTCTCAGGGTCTTTTCTTAGCATAGGTTCTGAATCTACATCCTACTCCCCCATAGCCAAGGTTTTTTCTGTTTTATTTTTTTCTTGTCCTTTGATATGGAGTTAGGTTTTACTCTCCGGTGGTTGTCTCATATATATTCTGATTTTTTCCATAATATACCTGTTAGCTTTTACAATTTATTTTTTATTATGTTATTGTTCTGTCCACCCGCCTCTTTTTATTTTATTTTTTTCTGCACCTGGTGGCTTCCAGGGTCTCAGTTTATGGGATGGAGATTGGGCCTCAGCTCCTGTCGTGGGAGCTCCTTGGATTTGTTAGTGCAAGTCTGAACTGCTGGACTAACAGAGAATGTCAGGCCCCAGGTGAATATTAATCAGAGTGAGGTATCCCGGAGGTCCACATCTCAATACCAAGACCTGGCTCTACCCAGCTTACTGCAAACTCCACTGCTGGAAACCTCAGTCAAAACAACTAATAAGACAGGAACACAGTCCCACCCATCAAGAAATGAGACAACAATAAATACGTTACAGATGAAGGAGCAAGGTAAACACATACGAGACCAAATACATGAAGAGGGAATAGGCAACCTATCTGAAAAAGAGTTGAGTATAAAGAATGTACTATCATTTTTTTCAGGAACAAAGATGTTCTAAAATCTTGAAAATAGAATGTAGAAAATGCAAGAAACATTTAACAAGAATCAGGAAGAACTAAAGAGAAAACAATGTCAAACAACACAATAACTAAAATTAAAAACACTATAGAAGGAATCAATAGCAGAATAATTGAGGCAGAAGAATGGTGAGCTAATAAGTGAGCTGGAAGACAGAATGATGGAAATAACTGCTGAGGGACAGAATAAAGATAAAATAATGACAAGATTGAGTATAGTCTCAGAGATCTCTGAAACACTATTAAACACACTAACATTTGATTTATAGGATCCCAGAAGAAGGAGAGAAGGGGTCTGAGAAGATTATTTGATGGGATTAAAGTGGAAAACTTCCCTAACATGGGAAAGGAAATAGCCGCTGAAGTACAGGAAGCACAGAGAATCCCAGACAGGATAAAACCTAGGAAAAACACACCAGAACACATATTAACCAAAATAACAAAAATTAAATACAAAGAAAAATATTAAAAGCAGTAAGGAAAAAGCAAAAAATAATATACAAGGGAATCCCCTATGGCTATTAGCTGATTTTTTTGGCAAAAACTCTGCAGGTCAGAAGGGAGTAGCAGGATATATTTAAAGTGACAGAAGGGAAAAACCTACAACCAAGATTACTCGAGCCAGCAATGATCTCATTCAGATTTGATGGAGAAATCACAAGCTCTACAGTCAAGAAAAAGCTAAGAGAGCTCAGCACCACAAAAGCAGCCTTACAACAAATGCTAAAGGAGCTTCTCTAGCCAGGAATCACAAAAGAAGAAAAATCTCCACGAAAATGAACTCAAAACAATTATGAAAATGGCAATAAACATAAACATTGATAATTTTCAGATAATGTGTCTGAAAATAAAAATAGGAATTAATATAATAACTGAGGCAGAAGAATGGGTAAGTAAGCTGGAAGACAGATTGGTAGAAATAAATGCTGAGGAGCAGAATAAAGATAAAATAATGAAAAGAACTCAGACCTCTGAGACAATATTAAAAGCATCACCAACAAACACTGGGGAGGATGTAGAGAAAAGGGAACCCTCTTGCACAGTTGGTGGAAATGTAAATTGATACAGCCACTATGGAGAATAGTACGGAGGTTCCTTGAAAAACTAAACATAGAACTACCATATGACCCAGAAATCCCACTACTGGGCATATACCCCAAGAAAACCATAACTCAACAAGACACATATACCCCACTGTTCACTGCAGCACTATTTATAATAGGACTTGGAAGCAACCTAGATGTCCATCGACAGAGGAATGGATAAAGAAGATGTGATATATATATATATATATATATATATATATATACACACACACACACACACAATGGAATATTACTCAGTGATTAAAAAGAAAAAAGATTCACTCACTTGCAGTGATGTGGATGAGCCTAAACCCTGTCATACAAAACAAAGAGAAAAACCAATATAATATATAAATGCATATATATGGAATCTAGAAAAATGGTACTGGTGAACCTACTTGCAGGGCAAGAATAGAGATGCAGATGTAGAGAACGTACCTGTGGTCACAACCGGGGGAAGATATTGGGGGGGGGGGCGGCAAGTGGAGAGAGAATAGCATTGACATATATATATATATATATATATATATATATATATATATATATATACACACACACACACACATACTACCATGTGTAAAATAGATAGCTGGTGGGAAGCTGCTTATAGCACAGGGAGCTCAGTTTGGTGCTCTGTGATGACGTAAAGGAGTGAAATGGGACCATGGGAAGGAGGCACAAGAGGGATGGGATGGGATACACACAGCTGATTTGCTTTGTTGTACAGCAGAAACTAGCACAGTATTGTTAAACAATTATACTCCAAGAAAAAATAATTACTGCCTGAGACACCTTCAGATCACCTCCAACCAAGTGATCAATCCACAAATGTAAACACAATGTATATTATTATATTTATGTTTTAAGGTTGGGGAAGGGAAGAAGGAGTCTTTAGTTATATTCTATTGCACCCTCCAAAACTTGATGTAATAAACTATATGGGGAAAGAATCTGAGAAAAAATGGATCTATATATAACTGAATTACTTTGCTGTGGACTTGAAACTAATACAACTTTATAAATCAACTATATGCAAATATAAAATAAAAATTAAAAAAAAAAAACCACAAAGGAAACACCTTGAAACAAATACAGTAATTTAGGAGTTTTTTTTTTTTTTTTTTAATCATGATGCCTACATTTCACATCCATTAAATGAAATAATTCTTTGGAAGTATGGATTCTGTCACTTTTTTTTTTTAATTTTTGCTTTATTTTACTTTACAGTACTGTATTGGTTTTGCCATACATTGACATGACTCCACCATGGGTGTACATGCATTTTTTAAAATTGCTTATTTTGTTTTCTAACCAGCTCTGTTCATTTTGAATTACAGGGATGACTGATCATCTTCATTATAGAAGAATATAAAGGCAGGAATATAACAAGGAAGATGCAAATTGTTCTGTCAGAGGCTCTTTAGTTCACTATTGATATTTTATGCTATACTGTTTAAATGGTTTTATTAAATAAATGAAGGAAATGAAACAAATTTTCCAAACTACGTAAAGTAAAATTTACGTATTTTTTCTTATTTGACATTAGGATAAAAATTCTAACAATTTCCCAAAGTTGCATTAAAATGTTTTCCTTTTCTGGTGTAGAATATAAGTTTTATATAGGATAAGTTAATGCTACCTAACAGAAATTTAATATTTATGTAGACAAACCTATTGGTTTATCAACATTGCACACCATGATTTTAGCGTTAGCTATCTATAGAGTATATTACAAATCTTTTCTTTTACCAATTCTTGAAGATTCCATATTATTGATATATTGCAATAATCTCTGAAACTATGACTGCATGTCTTATAGCTTTGGTTAACCTACCAAAAATTTACTGACAAGCCTATGCCAAAGCAAATTTCTGTCACGTTTTTTTCCCTCCATTCTTTTTCTAATACCTAGTTTAGAATGGACATTAATAGCGTTTTCCATTTTCTAAAAAAAACCTAAATGCTTGCGAGTCCTCATCAGGAAGGAAATTAGTTTTAGGACTAATAATGCTTTTTGGTACAAAGTGCTTTCTTAAAAAGGAATTTAATAATATTTGGAGTTTTTGAAAGAGTTGCTTTAGGACTTAGGAATTATTTTTGCCAAGTTTTTAGGCATGTAAACAGAATTAAAGAAAACGAATATCTTAAACAGTTCAAAAATTGTGTTTAGATTAATAAACCAAGGTTATTTTCAGATGAATATATTCTGGGTTTTATCACGCTGAGTTTTTAGGTTTTTTGTTTATACATTAGATGAATATATCTACAGATCTAAAGTGGTATAATACTAAATACATCTATAAGGAAGAAATCCTTTAAAAAAAGAAAAGTGCTTTTCTAAGACCCTTCAGAGAGTTTGGGACTTTTGGAGGCATAAGCCACCCTGTCTCCTTGCCTACATAAAAACCTTCCTCTACTTCCCAAAAAAACAAACAAACAAACAAAAAAACCCCCTTAGAATTGAATAACTTTTGATATTCTATATGGCTGCTTTTCAACATGCAAAAGGTGATGAAAAAGAAATCTCTGGGCTAAAAATTTCCTTTAGAGCGTTAGCTATAATCAGAGTGAAATTGCTACCTGTCCAGAGTTCAAGACCTAAGGGGATAATTTTCTACCTGTAGAATATTTCCATTCCTTTCAAATTACCAGTAGTACTGCTGACATTCACAAGCATTAGTAAGAGGATATATGCACCAGAGGGAGATGGGTGGAGTAGAAAATAAATGACTCTACTTCTCCTCTAATGTTAATAGTTTTAAATCTATCTCTTTTCTCCTTACAATCATCTTTTCTGAATTCTGTCCCATCTTATATCATTTCCAAGTACTTTTTCATAGAAATAAATATGTACATAAAATAGAAGAAAATAAAGTATGTTGAATGCAACATAAAAGACAGTAAAATAGTAGGCCATCATTTAAGCAATTATGTTCAATGAGTGTACATTAGAACTTAGACTATCCAATTTTAAAACAATATAAAATAGTGCTTTCTTTATAGAGAATACATTCAATGTTGTATTTGTTTCCAAATAAATTTAAAATGAAAAAGGAGATAGTTACATATACTATATTTTTACAGGCTACATTTAATAGAAGACAGTGCTAAATTAAGAAAAAATATATATTATGATCATTTAGGCCATGGTAGCTAGTTACCTGGTCAAACACTCATCTTGATATTGCTGTGAAGGTATTTTGTAGACATTATTTACATTTAAAATTACTGACTTTAAGTAAATCTTTACTTAAAGACTGCAGCTCATTTAATCAGCTGAAAGATCTCAAGAGTAAGACCTAAGGTTTCCTGAAGAAAAAGCAATTCTGCCTCAAGTCTGTAATAAAAGTTCTGCCTGAGGTTCTAGCCTGCTGACCTGCCCTACAGATTAAAGTCTTGCCAGCTCCCATAACAGTATGAGCCAATTAATTAAATTTGCACTGGTCGTAGCAAACAACCTCTTCCAACAACACTGGAGACAACTCTACACATGGATATCACCAGATGGTCAATACCAAAATCAGATTGACTGTATTCTTTGCAGACAAAGATGGAGAACCTCTATACAATCAGCAAAAAACAAGACTGGGAGCTGACTGTGGCACTGATCATGAGCTTCTTATTGCAAAATTCAGATTTAAAGTAGGGAAAACCACTAGACCATTCAGGAATGACTTAAATCACTTATCATTATACAGTGGAAGTGGCACATAGATTAAAGGGATTAGATTTGACAGACAAAGTGCCTGAAGAACTATAGGTAGAGGTTCATAACACTATGCAGTGAGGTGGTGACCAAAACCATCTGCAAGGAAAAGAAATGCAACAATGCAAAATGGTTGCCTAAGGAGACTTACAATTAGCTGAGAAGAGAAGTGAAAGGCAAAGGAGAAAGGGAAAGATATACTCATCTGAATGTAGAGTTTCAAAGAATTTCAAGCCTTCTTAAACGAACAATGCAAAGAAATAGAGGAAAAGAATAGAATGGGAAAGACTAGAGATCTCCAAGATAATAAGAGAATTGCAGAGGAAGGAAAACTCTCCAAGTTATCCTATGAGGCTACCAACACCCTGATATCAAAACCAGACAAAGCCTCTGTAAAATAGAAAAGAAAAGAAAAAAAAGAAAGAAAGAAGGAAAGTGAAGTTGCTCAGTCGTGTCTGACTCTTTGCAGCTCCATGGCCTGGAGCCTACCAGGCTCCTCCATAGGATTCCCTCAAAAATGGGATTTTTCAGGCAAGAGTACTGGAGTGTATTGCCATTTCCTCTCCAGGAAATCTTCCTGACCCAGAAATCGAACCTGGGTCTCCTGCATTGTAGGCAGATGCTTGACTGTCTGAGCCACCAGGGAAGTCTTTAACCAGAAAACTACATGCCAATATCACTGATGAACATAGATGCAAAAATCCTCAACAGAATTATAACAAAGAAATCCCAACAACATATTAAAAATATCATAGGCATGATCAAGTAGGCTTTATTCCAGGGATGCAAGGATTCAATATTCACAAATAAATGTGATACAAAATATTAACAAACTGAAAGATAAAAAAGGATATGATTGTTTCAATAGATGCAGAGAAAGCCTTTGACAACATTCAACACCCATTTATGATAAAAACTCTCCAGAAAGTAGGCAAAGAAGGAACATACCTCAAGATAATAAAGGCCATATACAACAAATCCACAGCCAACATAATCCTCAATGGCGAAAAACTGAACACAAATCCTCTAAAATCAGAATAAGACAAGGGTGCCCACTTTCACCACTACTATTCAGCGTAGTTTTGAAAGTCTTAACCACAGGAATCAGAGAAGAAAAATAAAAGGAATCCAGATTGGAAAAGAAGAAGCAAAACTCTCACTGTTTTCAGAGGACATGATCCTCTACATAGAAAATCCTAAAAATGCCACCAGAAAACTACTAGAGCTAATCAATGAATATAGTAAAGTTGCAGGATATAAAGTGAAAACACATAAATCCTTTGTATTCCTATACACTAACAATGAAAAATCAGAAAGAGAAATTAAGGAAACAATCCCATTCACCATTGCAATGAAAACAATAAAATACTTAGGAATAAATTTACCTAAAGATATAAAACACCTGTATACAGAAAAATTATAAAACACTATGAAAGAAATCAAAGAGGACACAAATAGATGGAGAAATATGCCATGTTCTTGGATTGGAAAAATCAATATAGTGAAAATAAGTATACTATCCGAAGCAACCTATAGATTCACTGCATTCCCTACCAAACTACCAATGGTATTTTTCACAGAACTAAAACAAATAATTTCACAATTTGTATGGAAACACAAAAGACCTCAAGTAGCCAAAGCAATTTTGATAAATAATGGAGCTGAAGGAATTAACCTTCCTGTCTTCAGTCTATATTACAAAGCTACAGTCATCAAAACACTATGGTACTGGCACAAAGAGAGAAATATAGATCAGTGGAACAAAACAGAAAGTCTAGAGATAAATCCACACACCTTATACTTGACAGGAGGCAAAAAATATACAATGAAGCAAAGACAGCCTCTTCAACAAGTGGTGCTGGGAAAACAGGTCGTAAAAGAATGAAACTAGAACACTTCCTAACGCCATACACAAAAATAAACTCAAAATGGATTAAAGGCCTAAATGTAAGACCAGAAACTATTTAAGTCTTAGAGGAAAACATAGGTAGAACACTCTCTGACATAAATCACAGCAAGATCCTCTGTAACCCACCTCCCAGAGTAATGGAAATAAAAACCAAAGTAAAGAAATGGGACTTACTAAACTTTAAAGCTTTTGCACAATGAAGGAAACTGTAAGTAAGGTGAAAAGACAGTCTTTAGAATGGGAGAAACTAATAGCAAATCAAAAAACTGACAAAGAATTAATCTCCAAAATATACAAGTAGCTCATGCAGCTTAATACCAGATAAGTGAACAAGCCTATCAAAAAGTGGGAGGAAGACCTAAACAGATATTTCTCCAAAGAAGACATATGGATGACTAATAAACACATGAAAAGATGTGCAACATCACTAATTATCAGAAAAATGCAAATCAAAACCACAATGAGGTATCATCTCACATTGGTCAGAATGGCCGTCATCAGAATCTACAAACAATAAATGCTGGAGAGGGTGTGGATAAAATGGAACCCTCTTAAACTCTTGGTGGGAATGTGGAGAAGAGTGTGGAGATTCCTTAAAACCTGAGAAAAGAACTGCCATATGACTCAGAAATGCCACTGCTGGGCATATACTGCAAGGAAACCAGAATCGAGAGAGACACATGTACCTCAATATTCATTGCAACACTATTTACAATAGTTAGGACATGGAAGCAACCTAGAATGTCCATTGACAGATGAATGGATAAGAAGTTGTGTACATGTACACAATGGAATATTCCTCAGCTATAAAAAGGAACACATTTGATTCAGTTCTAATGTGGTGGATGAACTTAGAGCCTAGTATACAGAGTGAAGTAAGAAAAAGAAAGACATATACTGTATATTAACACATATATATGGACTCTAGAAGAGTAATCTGAGAAGGCAATGGCACCCCACTCCAGTACTCTTGCCTGGAAAATCCTATGAATGGAGGAGCCTGGTAGGCTGCAGTCCATGGGGACGCTAAGAGTCGGGCATGACTTAGGGACTTCACTTTGGCTTTTCACTTTCATGCATTGGAGAAGGAAATGGCAACCCACTCCAGTATTCTTGCCTGGAGAATCCCAGAGACAGAGGAGCCTAGTGGGCTGCCATCTACGGGGTCGCACAGAGTTGAACATGACTGAAGCGACTTAGCAGCAGAAGAATAATACCAAGGATCCTACCTATGGGGCAGCAAAGGAGACACAGATGTAAAGAACAGACTTTTGGACTCAGTGGGAGGAGTGGGTGGGATGATTTGAGAGAATAGCACTGAAACATATATATTATCATATGCAATATAGATGACCAGTGAGAGACTGATGCATGAAGCAGGGCACCCAAAGCTGGTGCTCTGTGGCAACCTAGATGGATAGAGTGGGAGGGAGGTGGGAGAGGGCTTCAGGATGGAGTGACATATGAATGCCTATGGCTGATTCATGTTTACATATAGCAAAAACCATCATAATGTAATTATCCGCCAATAAAAATAAATTAAATTTAAAAAATATGAGTGATACTAAGGGAACATTTAATGCAATGATGAGCACAATAAAGGACATAAATGGTAAGGACCTGACATAAGCATAAGAGATTAAGAAGTGTTAAGAATACACAGAAGAAAATACACAAAAAAAGATCTTAATGACCCAGATAAATATGATGGTGTGGTCACTCACCTAGAACCAGACATCCCGAAGCATGATGTCAAGTGGGCCTTAGGAAGTGGGCCTTAATATGAACAAAGCTAGTAGAGGCAATGGAATTCCAGCTATTTCAAACCCTAAAAGATGATGCTATAAAAGCACTGCACTCAGTATGCCAACAAATTTGGAAAACTCAGCAGTGGCCACAGGACTGGAAAAGGTCAGTTTTCATTCCAATCACAAAGGAGGGCAATGCCAAAGAATGTTCAAACTACTGTAAAATTGTGCTCATTTCACATGCTAGCAAGGTAATGCTCAAAATCCTTTAAGCTAGGCTTCAACAATATGTGAACCAGATGTTCAAGCTGAATATAGACACGACAGAGGAACCAGAGATCAAATTGCCAATATCTGTTGTATCATAGAAAAAGCAAGAGAATTTCAGAAAAAATCTACTACTGCTTCACTTACTACACTAAACCCTTTGACTGTATGGATCAAAGAGCTGGGAATACTAGAACACCTTACCTGACTCCTAAGGAACCTGTATGTAGGTCAAGAGGCAATAGTTAGAACTGGACATGGAACAGTGGACTGGTTCAAAGTTGAGAAAGGAGTATGTCAAAGCTGTATATTGTCACCCTGCTTATTTAACTTATATCCAGAGTACATCATGCAAAATCCCAGGCTGGATGAAGCACAAGCTGGACTCAAGATTACTGGGAAAATTATCAATACAGACAGATATGCAGATGACACCACCCTAATGGCAGAAATTGAAGAAGAACTAAAGAGCCTCTTGATGAAAGTGAAAGAGGAGAGTGAAAAAGCTGGCTTAGAACTCAACATTCAGAAAACTAAGATCATGGCTTCTGGTCCCATCACTTCATAGCAAATAGATAGGGGAACAATGGAAACAGTGACAGACTTTATTTTCTTGGGCTCCAAAATCACCACAGATGGTGACTGCAGACATGAAATTAAAAGATGCTTGCTCCATGGTAGAAAAGCTATGACAAACCTAGACAGAGTATTAAAAAGGAGAGACATCATTTTGTTGACAAATGTCCTTATAATCAAAGCTATGGTTTTTCCAGTAGTTATGTATGAATGTGTGAGTTGGACTCTAAAGAAGGCTGAGTGTCAAACAATTGATGCTTCTGAACTGTGGTGTTGGAGAAGACTCTTAAGAGTCCTTTGGACAGCAAGGAGATCAATCCAGTTAATCCTAAAGAAAATCAACCCTAAATATTCACTGGAAGGAATGATGCTGAAGCTGAAGCTCCAATACTTGGCTACCTGATACAAAGAGTCAACTTACTGGAAAAGACTCTGATGCTGGGAAACATTGAGAGCAGGAGAAGGGGGTGGCAGAGGAAGAGGTGGTTAAATGCATCACTGACTCAATGGACATGAGTTTGAGCAGACTCAGGGAAATGGTGTCACACAAGGAAGCCTGGCGTGCAGCAGTCCATGGGTTAGGCAAAGAGTCGGACATGACTGAGCGACTGAATAAGAAGAAATTAATTAAAATTTCTCCATCTTTCTTGAAATAACCCTTCAGTTAAGTTCAGTTCAGTCACTCAGTCGTGTTCGACTCTTTGTGACCCCATGAATCGCAGCACACCAGGCCTCCCTGTCCATCACCAACTCCTGGAGTTCACTTAGACTCACGTCCATCGAGTCAGTGATGCCATCCAGCCATCTCATCCTCTGTCGTCCCCTTCTCCTCCTGCCCCCCAATCCCTCCCAGCATCAGGGTATTTTCTAATAAATCGAATCTTCGCATGAGGTGGCCAAAGTACTGGAGTTTCAGCTTTAGCATCATTCCCTCCAAAGAAATCCCAGGGTTGATCTCCTTCAGAATGGACTGGTTGGATCTCCTTGCAGTCCAAAGGACTCTCAATAGTCTTCTCCAACAGCACAGTTCAAAAGCATCAATTTTTTGGTGCTCAGCTTTCTTCACAGTCCAACTCTCACATCCATACATGACCACAGGAAAAACCATAGCCTTGACTAGACAGACCTTTGTTGGAAAAGTAATGTCACCAGATGGTCAACACCAAAATCAGAATGATTATATTCTTTGCAGCCAAAGATGAAGAAGCTCTATACAGTCAATATAAACAAGACCAGGAGATGACTGTGGCTCAGATCATGAAGTCCTTATTGCCAGATTCAGACTTAAATTGAAGAAAGTAGGGAAAACCACTAGACCATTCAGGTATGACCTAAATCAAATCCCTTATGATTATACAGTGGAAGTGAGAAATAGATTTAAGGGACTAGATCTGATAGATAGAGTGCCTGATGAACTATAGACGGAGGTTTGTGACCTTGTATAGGAGACAGGGATCAAGACCATTCCCATGGAAAAGAAATGTAAAACAGCAAAATGGCTGTCTGAGGAGGCCTTACAAATAGCTGTGAAAAGAAGAGAAGTGAAAAGCAAAGGAGAAAAGGAAAGATACAAGCATCTGAATGCAGAGTTCCAAAGAATAGCAAGAAGAGATAAGAAAGCCTTCTTCAGTGATCAATGCAAAGAAATAGAGGAAAAGAACAGAATGGGAAAGACTAGAGATCTCTTCAAGAAAATTAGAGATACCAAGGGAACATTTCATGCAAAGATGGGCTTGATAAAGGACAGAAATGGTATGGACCTAACAGAAGCAGAAGATATTAAGAAGAGGTAGCAAGAATACACAGAAGAACTGTACAAAAAAGATCTTCATGACCCAGATAATCACGATGGTGCGATCACTCATCTAGAGCCAGACATCCTGGAATGTGAAGTCAAGTGGGCCTTAGAAAGCATCACTACGAACAAAGCTAGTGGAGGTGATGGAATTCCAGTGGAGCTATTTCAAATCCTGAAAGATGATGCTGTGAAAGTGCTGCACTCAATATGCCAGCAAATTTGGAAATAACTCTTAGTCTATGTTAATCCCACCAGTATAGAAAGAATCAGAAATTATGGAAATAAAGCGGTTTATCAAAGATGCTTTTAATATACTGTTTGGGTTATTTTTTTAGCCAGTAAACCCAGCATTTATTGTGGAGGTAGGCTTAGTATACTGGTATAGTTAATTCTACCTAAAGTTCACTTTTAAAACCCAAATTGGTAATAGGTATTAGTATTTTATTGTAATTCATCACATATTTTTAAATTATGACTAACATTATGCTTACTTTGAAAATTATACATCTATATTTTATCTAGGGAAAGCAATTTGGCTTGTCCATTTTTGACACCTGTGTTAAAGTCAAGTCCATGACATTATTTGTGATAACAAGAAAAGCAGAAACAACCTAAATGTCCATTAAATGATGAATGGATGAACAAAGTATGGTATATCCACACTATGAAATACTAGTTAGCAATACAAAGAAATGAGGTACTCATTTATGCTATAACATGGATGTACCTGAAAATGTTTTGTGAAATGAAAGAAGCCAGTCATAAAGGGCAACATATTGAATAATTTCACTTCTATAAAATGTCCAGTATAGGTAAATCCATGGAGACAGAAAATCAGTGAATTGCTGTCAAGAGAAAGAGAAGGAAATGGGGAGTGATTGTTAATGATTATGGGGCTTCTTTCTGGAGAGATTACAGTCTTAAATAGATAGTGATTATATGGCACTATTTTGTGAATGTCCTAAAAATAAACTGTACGTTTTAAAAGGCTGAATTTTATATTATGTGAATTATATCTCAGTGAGGCTACTATTCACAAAGTAATGCAAACATTTTTAGAAGAATGGAAATTCCTGATTTCAAATTATATTACAAAGGTAGAGTAATAAAAAAGTACGGTACTGGTACAAAGACAAATAGACCAATAGAACAAGATAGACCAAGAATAAACTCTCCCATATATGGCCATAAGATCTTTGAAAAGGGTGCCGAGACCACACTAGGAGGAAAGGATAATTTCTTTACCAGTATTTTGAAAACTGAAGATCCAGAAGCAAAAGAATAAAATTGGAGTTTTTTTTTTAATTTTAGTTTTTTATTTTTTTAAATTTTAAAATCTTTAATTCTTACATGCATTCCCAAACATGAACCCCCCTCCCACCTCCCTCCCCATAACATCTTTCTGGGTCATCCCCATGCACCAGCCCCAAGCATGCTGCATCCTGCGTCAGACATAGACTGGCGATTCAATTCACATGATAGTATACATGTTAGAATGTCATTCTCCCAAATCATCCCACCCTCTCCCTCTCCCTCTGAGTCCAAAAGTCCGTTATACACATCTGTGTCTCTTTCCCTGTCTTGCATACAGGGTCGTCATTGCTATCTTCCTAAATTCCATATATATGTGTTAGTATACTGTATTGGTGTTTTTCTTTCTGGCTTACTTCACTCTGTATAATCGGCTCCAGTTTCATCCATCTCATCAGAACTGATTCAAATGAATTCTTTTTAACTGCTGAGTAATACTCCATTGTGTATATGTACCACAGCTTTCTTATCCATTCATCTGCTGATGGACATCTAGGTTGTTTCCATGTCCTGGCTATTATAAACAGTGCTGCGATGAACATTGGGGTACATGTGTCTCTTTCAATTCTGGTTTCCTGGGTGTGTATGCCCAGAAGTGGGATTGCTGGGTCATAAGGTAGTTCTATTTGCAATTTTTTAAGGAATCTCCACACTGTTCTCCATAGTGGCTGTACTAGTTTGCATTCCCACCAACAGTGTAGGAGGGTTCCCTTTTCTCCACACCCTCTCCAGCATTTATTGCTTGCAGATTTTTGGATCGCAGCCATTCTGACTGGTGTGAAGTGGTACCTCATTGTGGTTTTGATTTGCATTTCTCTAATAATGAGTGATGTTGAGCATCTTTTCATGTGTTTGTTAGCCATCCGTATGTCTTCTTTGGAGAAATGTCTATTTAGTTCTTTGGCCCATTTTTTGATTGGGTCGTTTATTTTTCTGGAATTGAGCTGCAGAAGTTGCTTGTATATTTTTGAGATTAGTTGTTTGTCAGTTGCTTCATTTGCTATTATTTTCTCCCATTCAGAAGGCTGTCTTTTCACCTTGCTTATATTTTCCTTTGTTGTGCAGAAGCTTTTAATTTTAATTAGATCCCATTTGTTTATTTTTGCTTTTATTTCCAGAATTCTGGGAGGTGGATCATAGAGGATCTACAATATTACAAAAATTAACTCAAGATGATTAAAAATCTAAGTATAAGACTTAAAACTATAAAAAGTACTAGAATATAGGGAAAAAGCTTGATGACACTGGATTGACATTATGTCTTAGATATGTCACCAAAAACAGTCTGTAAATAAATTGAACTGGATTAAAATTACAAACTTCTTCATATGAAAGGAAACAACCAACAAACTGTAGAAATTCAACATATAGAGTAGGAGGAAACATTTGAAAATCATATTTGATAAGGGGTTAAATATATAGAATAATGAACACCTACAACTCAGCAACAAAGCAACCTGATTAATAAATGAATAAATGTACACAGGGCTTGAATAGACATTCTCCAAAGAAGATGTGCAACAATCAAAACTCTTGGGTATTACTGATGGGAACGCACAATGCTGCAGCCTCTATGGAAAACAATATGCATGGTTTTTGGAAAAATTAAAAATAGAATTGCCAGATGATCCAGAAATTCCACCTCTGGATATGTATCCAAAATAACAGTCAGTAGAATCTCAAAGAGATATTGGTACACCCATGTTTGTTGCAGCATTATTCACAATAGCCAAGAGGAGAAAGCAAGCTAAAGCTCCACTGTTGGGTGAACAAACAAAAAACTATCATGCAGACAATCCGGCTTTTCAAGAGAAGGAAATTGTTGTATATTACAACATAGATGAACCTTGAGGATGTTTTGCTAAGTGATAAAAACCAGTCACAAAAAGACAAATAATGTATAATTCCATTTATATGAGATATCTAAGTATGTCAAACTCACAGAAATAGAAAGTTGAATGGTATTTGCCAGGGACTAAAAGGAAGAGAAAATGGGGAGTTGTTCAATGGGTACAGAGCTCAGTTTTGTGAGCTGGAAATGTTCTAGGGGTCTTGGTGGTACCATAATGTGAATATAGTTAACACTGCCAAACTGTGAGAATGAAAGATAAACTAAAACCATATCATTATAAAAAAGTATGAAATATAGAGAAAAGAAAATTCATAAGTGAAGTCATCTACAATTGCACTACCCCCAAACTAACACTGATTCAACTCTGACATAACACATAAGGTTTCTGAACAGGAAGGAATCTCCCTTTTTTCCATCTAGGGAAACAGGCTCAGAGAAGAGAAGTGCTTGAACTTCCCAGGTGGTGCTGGTGGTAAAGAACCTACCTGCCAAAGCAGGAGACATAAGAGACACAGGTTTAATCCCTGGGTTGGGAAGATCCCCTAAAGAAGGGAATGGCAACCCACTCCAATATTCTTGCCTGGGAAATCGACAGACAAGACTGGACAGAGAATCTTGGTGGGTTTCAGTGCATGGGCTCACAAAGAATTGGACACAACTGAGCAACTAACACTTAACTAACATCACACAGATTTGAAAACAGAGTCAGGACTAGAGTATATATAATTTGAGTTTCAGATAAAACCAATAATACTTTTACAATGTGTTATTTTTTATAATCTGGGGCTTCCCTGGTGGCGCAGAGGTTAAAATGTCTGCCTGCAGTGTGGGAGAACTGGGTAATAATATCAAGTTTGAAAATACAGAAAATTCTGAGGAGTAATAAAAAAATCAAAACAAAAGGGAGATTTGACAAAAGTGCCTTAATGAGGTGGGTTTAACCAAGTTTTTTTAAAATACATTTTAGTCCCACACAACTGTAGGAATGACATATTTTTTTCTTTTTTCCAAATTTATAAATGAGGAAACAAAGCCACAAAAAGATTAAATAACTAGCACTAGGCCCCCTGGGTGTTGCTGTTGTTTTCAGTTGCTAAATTGTGTCTGACTCTTTGCAAACCCATGGACTGCAGCATGCCAGGCTTCTGTCTTTCACCATCTCTCAGAGGTTGCTCAAATTCATGTCCACTGAGTCAATGATGCCATCCAACCATCTTATCCTCTGTTATCCCCTTCTCCTCCTGCCTTCAATCTTTCCCAGCATCAGAGTCTTTTCATAATAAATCAGCTATTTGAATCAGGTGGCCAGAGTATTAGAGCTTCAGTGTCAGTCCTTCCAATGAATATTCAGATTTGATTTCCTTTAGGATTGGCTGGTTTGGTCTCTGCTGTCTACAGGGCTCTCAAGAGTCTTCTCTAGCACCACAGTTCAAAAGCATCAATTCTTTGGTGTTCAGTCTTCTTTATGGTCCAACTCTCACATCCATACTTGAGTACTGAAGAAACCATAGTTTTGACTATATGGACCTTTGTTGACAAAGTGATGCCTCTCCTTTTTATTTTATTTATTTATTTTTGATATACATATATTTTATTTATTTTAATTGGAGGCTAATCACTTTACAATATTGTGGTGGTTTCTGCCATACATTCACATGAATCAGCCATGGATGTTCATGTGTTCCCAGTCTTGGACCTCCCTCCCTCCTCCTTTCCTATCCCCACCCTCAGGGTTATCCCAGTGCATCAGCCCTGAGCACCCTGTCTCATGCATCAAACTTGGACTGGCGATCTATTTCACATATGAAAATATACATGTTTCAGTGCTATTCTCTCAAATCACCCCACCCTCGCTTTCTCCCACAGAGTCCAAAAGTCTGTTCTTTACATCTGTGTCTCTTTTGTTGTCTCGCCCAAGTTTTAAATATTGATTTACAAAAATGGATTCCAGGGCTTGTGAAGCCACACATTTATACAGTCTTGGTGGCCACTAAGAGGAATGAAATGACCGAATAAACACATTTGCAAAGGCTAATCCTATGTCATCAGAAGGGATCTGTGCAAACGAGAGTCTTTGAAGCTTAATTTTCATTATCTCAACTAGAAATTTGCTCTGCACATTTTAGTAGCCCAGGTCTGCAATATCACTTTAGGAAATGGTACCCAAATTACTTGGAGATCTGGTCTTTATAAAGAATTTTATGTCAAAGACAAAGTATTAATGATATAAGAATTCTTTTTATACGAATACATAATGTTAAAATAAATCACTTACATGAATTAAGGGGGTCCAGTCAATGAAGACAGCATATATTAAGTAAAATGAAAAGCAAGGAACTTCCTGGTGATTAAGACTCTGCATTGCCACTGCAGGGGAGGTGGGTTCCATCCCTGGTTGGGAAAGTTCTGCATGCAATGAGGTGCAGCCAAATAAATAAATAAAAGGTAAAATCAAGCAGTGTCTATATAATAAAACATACACACAAACACACATTTTAAAAATATTCCAATGAAATCAGTAAAGCATGTTATGTATTTAGGTTGATAGTTTTAGGTACTATATTCTGTTCAGTAATTTTACTACTCCACATTGAGTAAATAATCTGTTCCCTATAAGCTTTTGTTTCTCCATTTGTAAAATTATCATAATGCCAACTTCGGGGTAATTACCACAGATATGTGGTTATAAGTTTTTTAAAGGGGATACATATACATATAAAATTGCTTGGACACACAGAAATTATTTAAAAATATGTAGGCCATGTGTTGAATAACTGTTAGTGATATCCTATACTTTAACAAGGATTTAAATTTGATAATTTTTAGATACCTACATCCAGTTCAGTTCAGTTGCTCAGTCATGTCTGACTCTTTGTGACCCCATGAATCACAGCAAACCAGGCCTCTCTGTCCATCATCAACTCCAGGAGTTCACTCAGACTCACGTCCATCGAGTTGGTGATGCCATCCAGCCATCTCATCCTCTGTCATCCCCTTCTCCTCCTGCCCCCAGCCCCTCCCAGCATCAGAATCTTTTCCAATGAGTCAACTCTTCCTATGGGGTGCCCAAAGTACTGGAGTTTAAGCTTTAGCATCAGTTCTTCCAAAGACTGATCTCCTTTAGAATGGACTGGTTGGATCTCCTTGCAGTCCAAGGGACTCTCAAGAGTCTTCTCCAACACCACAGTTCAAAAGCATCAATTCTTCAGCACTCAGCTTTCTTCACAGTCCAACTCTCATATCCATACATGACTACTGGAAAAACCATAGCCTTGACTAGATGGACCTTTGTTGGCAAAGTAATGTCTCTGCTTTTTAATATGCTATCTAGGTTGGTCATAACTTTTCTTTCAAAGAGTAAGTGTCCTTTAATTTTATGGCCACGGTCACCATCTGCAGTGATTTTGGAGCCCAAAAAAATAAAGTCTGACACTGTTTCCCCATCTACTTGTCATGAAGTGATGGGACCAGATGCTATTATCTTAATTTTCTAATGTTAAACTTTAAGCCGATTTTTTCACTCTCCTCTTTCATTTTCATCAAGAGGCTCTTTAGTTCTTCTTCACTTTCTGCCATAAGGGTGGTGTCATCTGCATATCTGAGGTGATTGATATTTCTCCCGGCAATCTTGATTCCAACTTGTGCTTCTTCCATCCCAGTGTTTCTCATGATGTACTCTGCAAATAAGTTAAATAAGCAGGGTGACAATATACAGCCTTGACGTACTCCTTTTCCTATTTGGAACCAGTCTGTTGTTCCATGTCCAGTTCTAACTGTTGCTTCCTGACCTGCATATAGGTTTCTCAAAAGGCAGGTCAGGTGGTCTGGTATTCCCATCTCTTTCAGAATTTTCCACAGTTTATTGTGATCAACACAGTCAAAGTTATAACTAAAATGAAATCAGACCCATTCTAATGATTCAAGAATATGATGAAATTTATTTTAGCTGATATAATCTTGATATTGTTATTTTCATTTTTTAAAGTCAAATCTAAAAGATTCTCAAAAGGTTAATTCAATATGGCTTAATTTCAGAGGACAGGAAAAAAAGTGTCTGTTAAAGAAGGAAAACATTGGCTTTTTAAAATTGTATTTTGTATATTGAACTGTTTATGATAGTTTTAGTGCTCTTTGGAAGTTTACTATTTACCACAAATGTACTGCTCATATAATTATTAATACTGTAATGAAATCATTCAGGACTGAATCCTTGAGTCAGCCTTGAAGGAGACTGTTGATAAAAATGCTAAGTGAAATAATCTCTTATTTCTTATCTAATGTAGCATAACTTGTTTAGAAAAAAAATCTTTAAAACATATACCAATATTTTTAAACTTTCTGGTCCATAATAAATATTTGCTATGAGTCTAGCTATCTGAATTTTGTCTCCATCTCCCTAAATACATAAATGACACATTACTGGCATCATTTGACAAATTAATTGATGACTTTTACTGTATGCCACCTTTTGGATACTCAACATTCTGTTGAATATTCAGTGCCATTTCTCGGAATTTAGAAAAATACACTTTCTCTGAAGTTCCTTAACTTCTTTTATTCAGTCTCTTTTATGATCATATAACTTTCTCTTTAAAACACGTGCTCTTCTGGGCAGAATCCTTGGTTTTTATAGTCACTCTAAAATGTAATTACATGTAATTATAGTACTGACCTATATTCTATACTCTATAGATCCATAGAGAGACAGACACAGAAAGGGGGAAACAGAGTGATTTTAGTATGTACCTAGCATTTTGCAGATCTTTACGAGCATTAATATATTTAACCCTTACAAGAACTCCCTAAGAATCATAATTGTATGACTATCAGAGAAGAACTAAAGTTTATTCAAGTTGTGCACAATCATACACATGCATAATGGTAAGCTAGATAGCAGAAGTGTGAACATAATTCTTTTTGATGCTAGGTCATGAGAATTTAATTAAGATATTCCACTGCCTCAGAATGCCTCACCTAGCTTTAACCTATATGAAAATACTTTGTTTACCACATAATCTGAAATCTATAAACATATTTCTAGTTACTATTTATTGCTTACTATATGCAGGAGACCCGGGTTCGACCCCTGGGTCGGGAAGATCCGCTGGAGAAGGAAATGGCAATCCACTCCAGTACTATTGCCTGGAAAATCTCATGGACAGAGGAGCCTGGTAGGCTACAGTCCATGGAGTCGCAAAGAGTCGGACACGACTGAGCGACGTTCCTGTTCCTGTTTAGACATCTAATTAATTATTAAGATCTAAAAATAAAAATACAAATGTTAATATGGACACTGTTGAAAGAACTGTAAATATATATTAATTTATTTAATCACCCAAAAATCCAATGTAGTGGGTGATATTTTCATTAACATCATATCATAAATCATCTTTTCCAGACTCTTAGTTGTACTGCTATTTACATACTCAACAATTTTCACTTCTCTAGCTCTCAGCTTTCCCCATGTTTCTGGATTCAGTTTCATTGCTACATACATGACACCTCCAACTGTACCTTAATTTTCATTTCTGGGTCCCTATTTCAGTAGATGTTGCTATAATTCGCCAACAGTTTAACACCACAAACTTAAGTAAGTGTTAATCACTCTTTTGTGTCCAACTCTCTGCGACCCCATGGACGGAAGCCCACCAGGCTCCTCTGCCCACGGGATTCTCCAGGCAAGAATACTGGAGTGGATTGCCATTCCCTTCTCTAGGGGATGTTCCCGACCTAGGGATAGAAACTGGGTCCTCCCGCATTGCAGACAGATTCTTTGCCACCTAAGCCACCAGGAAAGCTAAATTTCCCTCTCTGTATCACATCCCCAACTCAAGACCCTTCTAGTCTTGTATGCTTTTTACTCCACTTCACAAACCATTCCACTTCTTTTCCTCCCTACCTCTATCAACAGTTTCCTAGAGACATGTCAACTCTTTCTTCCACTCTATAGTTCTGCACATACATTTTTTCAGTTTGCTCTCTACCCAAAAGGTGGAATAAATACTTTAAAACATAAAGAGGTAAGTTTACTCTGCTGCTCATGTTTCAATTGTTTTAAACTATGCTTAGAGGAAAATCCAAGCTCCATAATCTGACTTCCAACTCTAAAATCACTTGACCTTTGCTTAGAAGTACAACTTGTACTATTCTTTTATACTTTTTTCTTATATTATTCTTTTTATCCACTCTGACTTTATTTTCTGTTCCTGAAACATGCTGTAGTAAGTAGTGTTAATTGCTCAGTTGTCCAACCCTTTGCAACCCCATGGACTGTAGCGTACCAGGCTCCTGTGTCCATGGGTTTATCCAGGCAAGAATACTGGAGTGGGTTGCCATTCCCTTCTCTACAGGATCTTCCCGACCTAGGGAACGAACCTGGGCATACTGCATTGCAGGCAGATTCTTTACCATCTGAGCTACAGGGAAGCTGAAACATGCCGTTCAGTTCAGTTCAGTCACTCAGTCGTGTACAACATTTTGCAACCCAATGGACTGTTGCACACCAGGTTTCCCTGTCAATCTCCAATTCTTGGAGCCTACTCAAACTCATGTCCATTAGAATGGTGATGACATCAAACCATCTCATCCTCCGTAATCCCCTTCTCCTCAGGCTTAAATCTTTCCCAGCATCAGGGTCTCTTACAGTGAGTCAGTTCTTTGCATCAGGTGGCCAAAGCTTCAGCATCAGTTCTTCCAATGAATATTCAGGATTGATTTCCCTTAGGATGGACAGATTAGATTTCCTAAGAGACTTTCAAGAGTCTTCTCCAACACCACAGTTCAAAAGCATCAATTATTCAGTGCTCAACTTTCTTTAGAGTCCAACTCTCATATCCATACATGACTACTGGAAAAACCATAGCTTTGACTTGATGGACATTTATTGGCAAAGTAATGTCTGTGCTTTTTAAGATGCTGTTTGGTTGGTCATACATTTTCTTCCAAGGAACAAGCGTCTTTTACTTTCATGGCTGCAGTCACCATCTGCAGTGATTTTAGCTCACCCCAAAATAAAGTCTGTCACTGTCTCCATTGTTTCCCCATTTATGTGCCATGAAGGGATGGGACCAGATGCCATGATCTCAGTTTTCTGAATGTTCAGTTTTAGGACAACTTTTTCACTCCCCTCTTTCACATTCATCAAGAGGCTCTTTCATTCCTTTTTGCTTTCTGCCATAAGGGTGGTGTCATCTGCATACCTGAGGTTATTGATATTTCTCCCGGCAATCTTGATTCCAGCTTGTGCTTCATCCAGTCCAGCATTTCACATGATGTACTCAGTATATAAGTTAAATAAGCAGGTTGACAGTATACTGCCTTGACATAATCCTTTCCCAATTCAGAACCAGTCTGTTGTGCCATGTCCAGTTCTAACTGTTCCTTGACTTGCATACAGATGATTTCTCAGGAGGAAGCTCGGGTGGTCTGGTATTCCCATCTCTTTCAGAATTTTTCACAGTTTGTTGTGATCCACACAGTCAGAGGCTTTGGTATAGCCAATAGAGCAGAAGTAGATGTTTTTCTGGACTCTCTTGCTTTTTTTTCAATCATCCAATGGATATTGGCAATTTGATCTCTGGTTCCTCTGCCTTTTCTAAATCCACCTTGAACATCTGGAAGTTCACAGTTCACATACTGTTGAAGCCTGACTTGGAGAATTTTGAGCATTACTCTGTTGGTGTGTGACATGAGGGCAATTGTGCGGTAGTTTGAGCATTCTTTTGCATTACCTATCTTTGGGATTGAAATGAAAACTGACCTTTTCCAGTTCTGTGGCCACAGCTGAGTTTTCCAAATTTGCTGGCATATTGAGTGCAGCACTTTCACAGTACCATCTTTTAGGATTTGAAATAGCTCAATTGGAGTTCCATCATCTTCACTAGCTTTGTTCGTAGTGATGCTTCCTAAGGCCCACTTGACTTTGCAATCCAGGATGTCTGGCTCCAGGTGAATGATCGCACCATCGTGATTATCTGGGTCATGAAGATCTTTTTTGTATAGTTCTTCTGTGTAATCTTGGCACCTCTTCTTAATATCTTTTGTTTCTGTTATGTCCATCCCATTTCTGTCCTTTATTGTGCCCATCTTTGCATGAAATGTTCCCTTGGTATCTCCAATTTTCATGAAGAGCTCTCTAGTCTTTCTCATTCTGTTGTTTTCCTCTGTCTCTTTGCATTGATCACTGAGGAAGGCTTTCTTATCTCTCCTTGCTATTCTTTGGATCTCTGCATTCAGATGGGTATATCTTTCCTTTTCTCATTTCCCTTTCACTTCTCTTCTTTTCTCAGCTATTTGTATAGCTTCCTCAGACAAACATCTTGCCCTTTTGCATTTCTTTTTCTTGGGGATGGTCTTGATCACTGCCTCTTGAACAATGTTATTATACTCCATCCATATGTCTTTAGGCACTCTGTCTATCAGATCTAGTCCCTTGAATCTATTTGTCACTTCTACTGTATAATACTAAGGGATTTGATTTAGGCCATACCTGAAAGTCAAGATGTTTTTCCTACTTTCTTCAATTTCAGTCTGAATTTGGCAATAAGGAGTTCATAATCTGAGCCACAGTCACCTCCCGGTCTTGTTTTTGCTGACTATATAGAGATTCTACATCTTTGGCTGCAAAGAATATAATCAATCTAATTTTGGTATTGACGATCTGGTGATGTCCATGTGTAGAGTCTTCTCTTGTGTTGTTGGAAGGGGGTGTTTACTATGACCAGTATGTTCTCTTGGCAAAATGCTATTAGCCTTTGCCCTCCTTCATTCTGTACTCCAAGGCCAAATTTACCTGTTACTCCAGGTATTTCTTGACTTCCTACTTTTGCATTCCAGACCCCCACAATGAAAAGGAAATCTTTTTTGAGTGTTGGTTCTATAAGGTCTTGTATGTCTTCATAGAACCTTTCAATGTCAGCTTCTTCAGCAATACTGGTCTAGGCATAGATTTGGATTACTGTGATATTGAATAATTTGCCTTGGAAACAAACAGAGATCATTCTGTCATTTTTGAGATTGGATCCAAGTGCTGCATTTCAGACTCTTTTGTTGGCTATGTTGGCTAGTCCATTTCTTCTAAGTGATTTTTTCCCACAGTAGTGGATGTAATGGACATCTGGGTTAAATTCACCCATTCCAGTCCATTTTAGTTTGCTGATTCCTAAAATGAAAACCACAGTCACATAAAACTAACCAATATGATCACATGGACCACAGCCTAGTCTAACTCAATGAAACTATGAGCCATGCTGTGTAGAGCCACCCAAGACCAAGGGTCATGGTGGAGAGTTCTCAGAAAATGCGTTCCACTGGAGAAGAGAATGGCAAACCACTTCATTATTCTTGCCTTGAGAACCCCATGAACAGTATGGAAAGGCAAAAAGACAGAACACTGAAAGACAAATTCCCCAGGTTGGTAAGTGCCCAATATACTACTGGAGATCAGTGGAGACATAGCTCTGGAAACAATGAATAGATGGAGCCAAAGCAAAAACAACACTCAGCTGTGGATGTGACTGGTGATTGAAGTAAAGTCCGATGCTGTAAAGAGCAATATTGCATTGGAACCTGGAATGTTAGGCCCATGAATCAAGACAAATTAGAAATGGTCTAACAGGAGATGGCAAGAGTGAACATCAACATTTTAGGAATCAGCAAACTAACTTGGACTGGTTTGGGTGAATTTAACTCAGATGAAACATCCTGAACTTCACTTAAATACTGTAGTCTCTCAGGATCTTTGAAAGACTGGTTCTAGGATCCGTGCAATTGCCAAGAGTCTTGGATACTCAAGTCCCTTTATAATATGATATAGTATCTGCATATAACCCTGCACACATCCTCCCATATCCTGTAATTAATCCAATCCATTGTGAAACTACATTCAATAGTTTTAAATATAATGATAAATCTATGGAGATAGTTGTCAGCATATGATAAATTCAAGTTTTGCTTTTGGAAGTTTCTGATTTTTTTTTTCTGAGTGTCTTTGATCCTCTGTTGGTTGAGTGCATGAATGCAGAGCTTGCAGATAGGGAGAGCCAGGTGTATAGAGCTTATTTGTTTTTCTTATTATTATAGTATTTCCCCCCATGTATGTTGCTTGGCTGGCTCCTTGTCTTATATATTTCAACTAAAATGTCATTCCACATAGAAACCTTCCATGACATGATATTTCTGCATCACTCATATGATTTTTTGAGCACGGCTTAAAATTCTGCATTATCTCTCCATTGATTTCAGAATAATCCCCAGATTAGCACACCAAGATACTTCATAAAGTAATCAGTATTGAAACTTTCTTTTTGCATCTCCTGTAATTCTCTAAAATACACTAATTTATTTCAAGCATCCTCAAAAACTGTAGTTCACTGAATACTTTCTGGTGTTTCAACTGTCATATAAACAACTTGCATATAAACAACTCAGAAAGAGCTTTTGGTTTTTGCTATACTTTGTTTTATAGACTTGCTTGACTACAGTTGCTATGAACTCCTTAAGAAGCCTCACATGAAATGGATATCAAGTTTCAGTTATTCAAGATGATTAGGTTCTAGAAATCTTCTGTATAACATTGGGCCTATAGTTAATAATATTTATTTTATACTTAAAATTTTGTTAAAAGTATAGGTCTAATGATGTGTTCTTACTGCAGTAAAAACCAAGAAGTTTTGTTTATTCTATGTTTGGTAAAATATGTGGTACAATATATGAGATTGGCAATATTTTAAAACAAATTAATAATACTTCTTGTCAATATAGCTAAATACTGGGCTCCCCTAATGGCTCAAGGGTGAAGAATCTGTCTGCTAATGTGGGACACATGGGTCAATCTCTGATTCTGGAAGATCCCCTGGAGTAGAAAATAGCAACCCACTCTAGTATTCTTGCTTGGGAAATCCCATGGACAAAGGAGCCTGGTGAGCTACAGTTCATGGGGTCACAAAAGAGTTAGACATGACTTAGCAACTAAACAACAGCCAAATACCAACCTCAAATTGTAAGGTCACCTGTGGTATAGCTTGGTTATATTCCTCCAAACTTATCTCCTATATTTATCAAGGTTTAGTCACTTATTTCTTTTACTCCTGAATTAAAACTACATGAAAATACACAAAAAGGTAGGTTGGCAAAATCTGTCATTACTCAAAGAATAAAATGATGATGGTAGAATGTGTAGAAATTATTTTAGAAACACTGCTTAAGAATAATCCGGACCAGTGTTGAGCCCCTTTTGAGATATCTCCCTCCACTCTAAGTTGTATTTTTGCTTATTTGATCATCTATTTTGATAAAATTTTCTTAAATTTTTAGAAAGATAAAATCTACCATGACTGAATTATAAAGAAAGAGGAAGTCTCAACAAACCACAGCAAAGAGACTGAAGCAGTAATCAAACATCTCCCAACCAAAAAAAGACCAGAACTAAAGTGGGAGCCATAATGCTTTCTGATTTCAAACTATATCTCAAAGTTACAGTAACTAAAACAGTATGGCACTGGCATAAACACAAACATATAGACTAATGGAACAGAATAGAAAGCCTAGAAATATATATGTATGTACGTGTGCGTGTATGTGTGTATGGAATTGATAGGAAAATTCAGAAGGTAAAAATTTCTCAAACAATGCTTCAATCCTTACCCTTGTCAAATTTAAATAACCTTGGGAGATCATCTAAACTTTTTTCTTAACCAAGAATAAAATTTTCTGTCTTCCCTAATATGCTTACTATTATTAAAAATGACAACAACAAAACCCTCTTATCAGTCAATAACAAAAAAGGTAAAGAAGAGAAAAACATTAAAAATGGGTTATCTACTTCAATAGAAATCTCAAAATCATAGATATATAAATTGCAAATAAGCATATGAAAATGTGTTCAAAGGAAATTCCTAAGGGAATGCAAGTTAAATCTATGGTAAGATACAACTCTCTACCTATTAGAACCACTAAGTTTTAAGGAGTGACAACACCAAATATAGCACAGATATAAAGTACTTTGAATGCTCAAACACTGTTAGTGAAGGAGCTAAATAATATAATCTTTTACTTAATTTTTTGGCAGCTTCTTTTACTATTAACATATGTGTACACCGAGTCAGCAATTCTATTCTGAGGTAGAATTTGCCAAAGCAAAAAGAACACTTACATGTGTACAAAGTTTTCACAAGAATGATCAACAGCATGACTATCAATAATAATCAAAGTATTGGAAGAGTGCAAATGTCCATCAACAAAAAAAATACACTAATTGTGAATTTCATAGACTAGAAAATTGTTTGTCTGGTAAATACATGAAGATAAATGGATTGCAAAATCATTATTTTCAGGGATATAAATCAGCCACCAAAGAGGGCACAATATATGATTACATTTAAATAAAAGTAAGCAAACTAACAAAGTAATAGGAATCATAGCAATGGTTTCCAATGGAGGTGTGCATACTAACTGGAAGGGGATAAGAGGAGACTTCCTTAAGTGAAGTGAAAGTTGCTCAATCATGTCCCACTCTTTGCGACTCCATGGACTGTATAGTTCATGGAATTATCCAGGTCAGATTGTGGAGTGGGTAGCCTTTCCTTTCTCCAGGGGATCTTCCCAACCCAGGGACCAAAGCCAGGTCTGCACATTGTAAGTGGATTCTGTACCACCTGAGCCACAGGGGAAGCCCATTTCTTAAATAAGGAAGGTATTACATAAATTGGTTAAAGTATTATTTTATGTGGCAAGAGTACAAGTGCCCTTTAGACAAGTTCAGTCGCTCAGTCATGTCCTACTCTTTGCGACCCCATGAACCGCAGGATGCCAGGCATCCCTGTCCATCATCAACTCCCAGAGTCTACCCAAACCCATGTCCATCGAGTTGGTGATGCCATTCAACCATTTCAGCCTCTGTCGTCCCCTTCTGCTGACCTCAATTTTCCCAGCATCAGGGTCTTTTCAAATGAGTCAGCTCTTCACATCAGGTGGCTAAAGTATTGGAGTTTCAGCTTCAGCATCAGTTTTTCCAATGAACACCCAGGACTGATCTCCTTTACTTTTAATTTTTTTTAATTTAAATTTTTATTTTTACTTTATTTTACTTTATAATACTGTATTGGTTTTGGCGTACATTGACATGAATCCACATGGGTGTACATGAGCTCCCAAACATTAACCCCCCCTCCCACCTCCCATCCCACATCATCCCTCCGGATCATCCCCGTGCACCAGCCTCAAGCATCCTGCATCCTGCATTGAGTATACACACCGAGGAAACCAGAACAGAAAGAGACACATGTACCCCAATGTTCATCGCAGCACTGTTTTTAATAGCCAGGACATGGAAACAACCTAGATGTCCATCAGCAGATGAATGGATAAGAAAGCTGTGGTACATATACACAATGGAGTATTGCTCAGCTATTAAAAAGAATACATTTGAATCAGTTCTAATGAGATGGATGAAACTGATCTCCTTTAGGATGGACTGGTTGGATCTTCTTGCAGTCCAAGGGACTCTCAAGAGTCTTCTCCAACACCACAGTTCAAAAGCATCAATTCTTCGGTGCTCAGCTTTCTTCACAGTCCAACTCTCACATCCATACATGACCACTGGAAAAACCATAGCCTTGACTAGACAGACCTTTGTTGGCAAAGAAATGTCTCTGCTTTTTAATATGCTATCTAGGTTGGAAAGTCATAACTTCCCTTCCAAGAAGTAAGCATCTTTTAATTTCATGGCTACAATCACCATCTGCAATGATTTTGGAGCCCTCCAAAAATAAAGTCAGCCACTGTTTCTGCTGTTTCCCTATCTATTTGCCATGAAGTGATGGGACCAGATGCCATGATCTTCGTTTTCTGAATGTTGAGCTTTAAGCCAACATTTTTACTCTCCTCTTTCACTTTCATCAAGAGGCTCTTTAGTTCTTCTTCACTTTCTGCCATAATGGTGGTGTCATCTGCATATCTGAGGTTATTGATATTTCTCCTGGCAATCTTGATTCCAGCTTGTGCTTCTTCCAGCCCAGAGTTTCTCATGATGTACTCTGCATATAAGTTAAATAAGCAGGGTGACAATATACAGCCTTGACGCACTCCTTTTCCTATTTGGAACCAGTCTGTTGTTCCATGTCCAGTTCTGACTGTTGCTTCCTGACCTGCATGCAGGTTTCTCAAGAGACAGGTCAGGTGGCCTGGTATTTCCATCTCTCTAAGAATATTCCACAGTTGATTGTGATCCACACAGTCAAAGGCTTTGGCATAGTCAATAAAGCTGAAGTAGATGGTTTTTTTCTGGAACTGTCTTCCTTTTTTGATGATCCAGCGGGTGTTGGCAATTTGATATCTGGTTCCTCTGCCTTTTCTAAAACCAGCTTGAACATCTGGAAGTTCACAGTTCACGTACTGCTGAAGCCTGGCTTGGAGAATTTTAAGCATTAGCTTACTAGCATGTGATATAAGTGCAATTGTGTGGTAGTTTGCACATTCTTTGGCATTGCCTTTCTTTGGGATTGGAATGAAAACTGACCTTTCCAGTCCTGTAGTCCCTGCTGAGTTTTCCAAATGTGCTGGCATATTGAGTGTAGCACTTTCACAGTGTCATCTTTCAGGATTTGAAATACCTCAACTTGTTGGCTACTACAAGTGAAATGACACAGAACATACAAGACATGTAAGACGCACACAAGAGACATACACTCTTTTTTTTTTTTTTTTAATTATGACCAGGTTTTTTTACAATGAAAGCAGTTACCTCCCTTTGGTGGTCTCATAACCTTGGCCAAGGCTGTAGCAAAGACATTAGCCTGATGTTCAGTTTCTCCTACTCCCGAGCAGGCTCTGATATATTCAGCTATAGAGGCACCCTGTCCCTTTAAAGGCCCCAGTATACGCTTGCATTTAGGATTTGAATTTTCAAATGCTAAAGTTTGTAATAATATCTCTGAAATTTCATCCCTCCCTATAGCCCTTTCCACAGCTACCCTCAATCTTGCTAGAAAATCAGTATATGGCTCATTAGGGCCTTGCATTGTTTTAACAAAAGAGGGCTGGTCTTGGCCAGTAGGCACCACACGGCGCCATGCTCGTAAAAAGACCTGGCGAACTTGTTGTAAGTCCTGATCAGAATATTGAGCCTGTTTTCTTAAAGCCCGATATTGGCCCTCTCCCATTAATTTGTCCTCGAGAGGACCAGGGGGGTTTTGTCCCTCATTAATCTGAGCCTGCTTTCTAGCTGCTTCTTTCCACCAGCTATGAAGTTGCAACCATTGAGAGCCCTCCAAGACAGCTTGGGCAATAGATTCTCAATCTAATGGAATGATTAATTTGCCTTTTTCTAATGATTTTAACATAGCCAAAACAAAGGGAGATTGAGGACCGTACTGTAAGGAGCATATTGAACATTTATCACATTGCCATCTTGTTGTCTCTGGATGGGAAACAATTGTGCAGGGTTGATAAACCCACCAGGGGGAGCAGACAGGTCATCATCATGAAGCATAGACAAAGGAAAGGAGAACTGACAATGTTTCCTGCCCACATCGGGCCGATCAACCACAGTGGGAAAAGAGAAGCACAAGGAGGATCAGAGGTGTAGATTTTTTTCTCCTCCTTACAGGATCTTCACCATTCCTGGAATAGATGGGTCATGTCTTTATCTCTTTGCCCTCCTCTGACGAAACCGAAGAAGCCTCCGAATCTGATTTTGAACTATCAGATGTTTTACCATTTCCAGAAGGAGGCTTATTTATATCCTTACTTTCAGGCAATGCAGAAATTCCACCAACATTTGGCATATCCTCATAAATTGCCTCTTCCTTCATTAAAGCATTAGATTTAGTCTCATTATCAGTAGATAGCAAAGTCAAAGCCTGTGTTATAGCATTACATAAATTCTATAACATGATTCAATATATAAATTCACATATTGTGCCCGTAATGAACATTTATTTCTTCCTAGCAGGATTTCCCCATGGTTTTTTGAACCATGAACTTTTGAAAGTTCTCATCTGCTAGGGTGAAGAATTCCCCATGATTATGTACAAGAATTCACCTAGCAATTTTTTCCGCTAGGGTGAGGAATTCCCCATGTTTCCGAAAGCTTCCCTGCTATGGATCTAAAATCCCCCCGGGGTTTCTTACCTTTTTCAGTTTCACTCGAGCCCCACGTTGGGCGCCAGATGTTGGTTACTACGAGTGAAATGACACAGAACATACAAGACATACAAGACGCACACAAGAGACATACACTCTGGCCAGAGGGACAAGAACTGGGCAAACTAATTGCCGTTTATTATTATAAAGCCCTCCTTAGGCAGAATTCCAGACTGTAAGAATAAGCCTTTTTAGTACAGTGCAGGTACATACATGTTATTGTACAGCAAAGGGGAGTGAAATCTCTGTCTACTGCAGAGTCTGCACAAAGCCCTCATCTCCTTCTTATCTCAAGAAGGGAATGCTCCCTTGTTTGCAAGGGACCATTAAACTCAAGGCTGTGTCCAGACTCTTTGGCAGAACGCCTCGTATGCAAGGATGCTAAGCCTGAGCAGAGAGACCCATTTGCAGGCACTTCTCTGCTACCCTATTAACCCTTCATAACTGGTATTCCATCACCTCCACTAGGTTTGTTTGTAGTGATGCTTCTTAAGGCCCACTTGACTTCACATTCTAGGATGTCTGGCTCTAGGTGAGCTATCACAGCATGATTATCTGGGTCATAAAGATCTTTTTTGTACAGTTCTTCTGTGTTTTGTTGCCACCTCTTCTTAATATTTTCTGCTTCTGTTATGTCCCTACCACTTCTGTTCTTTATTGAGCCCATCTTTGCATGAAATGTTCCCCTGGTATCTCTGTTTTCTTGAAGAGATTTCTAGTCTTTCCCATTCTATTGTTTTCCTCTATTTCTTTGCATCAATCGCTGTGGAAGGCTTTGTTATCTCTCCTTGTTATTCTTTGGAACTCTGAATTCAAATGGGTATATCTTTCCTTTTCTCCTTTGCTTTCTCTTCCCTTCTTTTCACAGCTATTTGTAAGGCCTCCTCAGACAGCCATTTTGGTTTTTTGCATTTCTTGGGAATGGTGTTGATGTCTGTCTCCCGTACAATGTCATGAACCCCTACCCATAGTTCATCAGGCACTCTATCAGATCTAGTCCCTTAAATCTATTTCTCACTTCCACTGTATAGTCATAAGGGATTTGATTTAGGTCATACCTGAATGGTAGTGGATTTCTGCACTTTCTTCAATTTCAGTCTGAATCTGGCAATAAGGAGTTCATGATTTGAGCCACAGTCAGCTCCCAGTCTTGTTTGTGCTGACTGTATAGAGCTTCTCCATCTTTGTCTGCAAAGAATGTAAACAATCTGCTTTCAGTGTCGACCATCTGGTGATGTCCATGTATAGAGTCTTCCCTTGTGTTGTTGGAAGAGGGTGTTTGCTATGACTGGTATGTTCTCTTGGCAGAACTCTATTAGCCTTTGCCCTGCTTCATTCTGTACTCCAAGGCCAAATTTGCCCGTTAATCCAGGTGTTTCCTGACTTCCTACTTTTGCATTCCAGTCTCCTATAATGAAAAGGACATCGTTTTGGGGTGTTAGTTCTAGAAGGTCTTGTAGGTCTTCATTGAACTGTTCAACTTCAGCTTCTTCAGCGTTACTGGGTGGGGCATAGACTTGGATTACAGTGATATTGAATGGTTTGCCTTGGAAACGAACAGAGATCATTGTGTCATTTTTGAGATTGCATCCAAGTACTTCATTTTGGACTCCTTTGTTGACTATGATGGCTACTCCATTTCTTCTAAGGGAGTCCTGCCCACAGTAGTAGATATAATGTTCATCTGAGTTAAATTCACCCATTCCAGTCCATCTTAGTTTGCTGATTCCTAGAATGTCGATGTTCACTCTTGTCATCTCCTGTTTGACCATTTCCAAACTGCCTTGATTCATGGACCTAACATTCCAGGTTCCTATGCAATATTGCTCTTTACAGCATCGAACTCTGCTTCCATCACCAGTCCCATTCACAACTGGGTGTAGTTTTTGCTGGTTTCATCCCTTCATTGTTTTTGGAATTATATCTCCACTATCTCCAGTAGCATATTGTGTACCTACCAACCTGGGGAGTTCATCTTTCAGTGTCCTATCCTTTTGCCTTTCATACTGTTCATGGACTTCCCTGGTGGCTCAGATGGTTAAGCATCTGTCTACAATGTAGGAGACCTGGGTTCGATTCCTGGGTCGGGAAGATCCCGTGTAGAAGGAAATGGCAATCCACTCCAGTACTATTGCTTGGAAAGTCCCATGGGCAGAGGAGCCTGGTAGGCTACAGTCCATGGGGTCGCAAAGAGTTGGATACGACTGAGCGACTTCACTTTCACTTTCACTTTTCATACTGTTCATGGGTTCTCAAGGCAAGAATACTGAAGTGGTTTGCCATTCCCTTCTCTAGTGGACCACATTCTGTAAGACCGCTCCACCATGACTTGGCCATCTTTGGTGGCCCCACACAGCATGGCTTAGTTTCATTGATTTAGACAAGGCTGTGGTTGTGCCCTTAAGATTTGTTTATTTTTATTGTATGAAATTTACCACCTCCCACCCTCTAAAACTCAATCAGTTATAATGGTTTGGTCAAAAGTTCTTTGGGGTTTTTCCATAGGATGGTATAGAAAACTCACACAAACTTTTTGGACAATCAAGTGTTTGTCTTTAAAGTTCATCTGTTTTGAACAGTGTAGAGTTGATATTCTGAAGAAGGACAAAGGCAGAAGACTCCCCAAGTTTGAGTGACAGAGCTGAGAATCTGGGAAAACCGAAGGGGCTAGAATTCACAATGATGAGTTCTGGAAACAAGAGCTGCACAGAGTTAGAACTCCAAAGACCTGCAACAGGTGGCCCTTTAGTATTCATCAGAGTATTGATAAGCTTGTGAGAAAACCACCCAAGATTTGAAAGGATTAGAGGGAACAGTACCTGATATTCCCTGGAATAGTACTTAGAATAGTTCCTGTTCCCAAGAACCAGCCTAAAAAATTACATAATTCAAGAACTTTGGCTAGAGTATTCAAAACTGTCTTGCCATTATAGTGAGGAATAATTAGTCTTAAACCAAATGGTATTCTGGTTTTACCTAACAAATCTTAAAACCAAGACCTAAGGGGTCAAACTTTATTCAAGTTACTTTAATATGTTTCAGAACAAAGAAGATAAATGGGAATACAAAATATCCAGGACCCTAAAATTCTGAATTTATAATGGCTAGCATTCAATTAAATTATAAAACATGTAAAGAAATAATAAAATAAGACCTATAAAAAAGAAAAAAATACAACCAATCCAAACTGATCCATTACTGACAAATATGAAACATACAGATATGCAATCCACAATATCAGAAGTTGAAAGAACTAACGTATTAATATTATTTTTCTAGGGCCATAATAACAAAATGCCACAAATGTGGCACAAATTAATGCCACAAATGTGTAGCATAATCAACAGAAATCTGTTTTCCCACAATTGTGGAGACCAGAAGTCTAAGATGAAGGTGTTAACAGGATGTTTCCTGGTGAGAGCTCTCTTGCTGGCTTATCGAAGGTGGTCTTATCACAATGTCTTGACATAATCTTTCCCCTGTTGTTCAGTCATTCAGTTGTGTCTGACTCTGTGACCTTATGAACTATCGCATGCCAGGCTTCCCTGTCCTTCACTATCTTCTGGACTTCGCTCAAACTCATGTCCATTGAGCTGATGATGACTGTTCCTCTACTCACATGCATTTCCAGTGTCTCTTGCTTTTCTTAAAAGGACACAAGTCAGATTGTCTCCTAAGGTCTCATTTTAACTTATTTTTAAAGCCCTCTCTTCAAATGCAGTCACTTTCTAAGTACTAGGGGTTAAGGCTTAAATATATGTTTTAGAAGTGAAGAAAACAACAGTTTAGTTTGTAACAAGTATGTTACATAACAACATGTTCATTTAAAAATGCTTCATAAAGACATATAACAAACATGTTGCACATGTACCTGCAAGTATGTATGCATGTGTATATATACATATACATATGTATACTAAATTTCTCAAATTGAAAATATGCCTGAGATGAAAAATTAAATGGGCAGATTAAAGACGGATGAATAAATTTTATGAAAATAGTAGCATGAGCATGCTGAGAGATATAAACAGAAATAAGTTACAAAAACAGTTCCATTCTTATTGTTTCTCTTTGTTAATTTGGATGAAAACAACAAATGTGAAAAAGTTCAATGTCATTATATAGAAGGCATTAAGGGCCAGCCTTTGGTTTTCCAGAATATAGTATTCTATGACAGCTTTGTAAATTTATCTCTCAAGGCTATGAAGAACTTTGATCAGAAGAACTTTGATCAGAAGAACTGCTGATCTGACTAACAGCTTTAAACAGAAAATCCCAAGTACTGTTTTGGAACAGGCAACACCCTAGACTGGGCCCAACTAATGTTGAATTCCAGTTCTAGCATTAAATTGTTAGAAAATGTAGTCGTCACTTAGTATCTCTGAAGCCTAAATTTTTATTGCTAGTAAGGTAATCATACCTAGCTCATAAGCTTGTGAGATGGATTAATAAAGCAACATATTTTACAGGTGCACTCCATTGCCTGGTTTAATTTATTAACAATCATTTCTTGTTAATAATTGGGGTAAAATGCCCTGGAAAACAAATTCTTAACCAGATAGCTTTTTTTTTCTGGGCGGGGGGGCCGGCGGGTTGGGGGTGGCTGTGTGGGTGGAGAAAAGCTATGACAAACCTAAACAGCTTACTAAAAAGTAGAGACATTACTTTGCCAACAAAGATCTCTCTAGTCAAAGCTATGATTTTTCCAGTAGTCATGTATGGATATGAGAGCTGGACCATAAAGAAGACTGAGCGCTGAAGAAATAATGCTTTTAAACTGTGGTGTTGAAGAAGACTCTTGAGAGTCCCTTGGACTGCAAGGAGATCCAAGCAGTCCATCCTAAAGGAAGTCAGTCCTGAATATTCATTGGAAGGACTGATGTTGAAGCTGAAGCTCCAATACTTTGGCTACTAGATGCGAAGAGCTGACTAATTGAAAAAGATCCTGATGCTAGGAGAGATAGAAGGCAGGAGGAGAAGGGAACGACAGAGGATGAGATGGTTGGATGGCATCACCGACTCAATGGACATGAGTTTGAGCAGGCTCTGGGAGATGGCAGAGGACAGGGAAGCCTGGTGTGCTGCAGTCCATGGGGTCACAAAGAATCGGACATGACTGAGTGACTGAACAACCACCAGATAACATAAAGATTAAGAGACACATAGCAATTTCCAAGTATTGAAAATGGAGAATGCAATTTGGAATAATACATATATTGCTACAAAATATCAAACACATAAAATAAGCTTGAAATTTAAAGAAAAAATATAACTTGCATTACATGTATAGTCACACTTAGATAGGTTTTTTTTTTTTTAGTATCTTCCAAAGATCTTTATGAGTAAAACAGGCTAAGAAGAAACAAGAAATAAAGTGTAATTAAGAATTAAGATAATCAATGTAAGAATTCAGATTGAGAACTATTATTTTATTGGAAATGTCTCCAAAAATAGAGAAATAGTCAGACACATATATACATGCAATAATAAACACAAATGAGTTGCCGAAGCTAATAGAGAGCAGATTTCCATATAATGGAAGAGATATTACATGATCTTAAACTCTAAAAAAGGAGATCTCCACTTAACTTGTAGAATTAAATAAACAGCTAATTTGTATATCACATATTAAAACTGAAAGCTTAACCCCAAAAATGGAGAGGTAGAGAGAATTCAAGGCTTCAGCAGGTCTTAACACAGGCTAGAAAGAGAGGCAGTGTTGAATTGCAAGAATCAGGAATCAAAGCAAAAAATAAGATGCTGACAGGCCTAGAACTGAGGAAACTTAATTGTGGAAGGCTAAAGTTGGCCTGTGTTGGCAGAGATAACTCCTCTGAACAAATTTAGAAATAAAGAATTTAACAAATAGGGCCTGGGAGGAGTGTGGTGTTTCCTTTAGTGTTGGAATAAGTGAGAATGATGAAAATGACAAAACTAATTGCTTGGTCAGGATTGTTGCCAAGGGTGAATATACTACAGAAGGTTTCACTTTCTTTTACCATGGTAAATCAGAATAATAAACTTTCCCTATAATGAACAATTTAAGGGGTCTGTAAAATATAATGCTATTTAAAATCTTCTCATTTGGCTACAATTCAATAGTTGGAGTCAGCCTTCAAACTGAATAAAGACATTCCTATTTGGGTTACAGAAGAGAGAACAGTGACTCTTAAGCATAGGAAGCAAGAGACGGTTTTTCAAAGACAATGGGGAGATAAACTGAGACAAGCTCATGTACAGAAACATGGGCTGTGGTGCCCTGAGGGTGAGGTGGAAGGAAGGGCGGGTTGAGGTGAAGATGCCAAGGATCTGAGAGGACACAGATATGTCATTTCTAACAACAAAGACAACATGTGTGAATGTATGGGTAGATGTGATGTAGATGCACTCAGCCTTCTACTCATAACAAAGAAAGAAAGAATAAGAAAGAATAAAGAAAGAATAAAGAGATCACAGCAGCATGGAACTTCCTGGGTAGCTCAGCTGGTAAAGAATCTGCCTGCAATGCAGGAGACCCTGGTTTGATCCCTGGGTGTGGAAGATCCCCTGGCGAAGGGATAGGCTACCCACTCCACTATTCCTGGACTTCCCTGATGGCTCAGACAGTAAAGAATCTGCTTGCAATGCAGGAGACCTGAGTTTGATCCCTGGGTTCAGAGGATCTCCTGGAGGAGGGCATGGCAACCCACTCCAGTGTTCTTGCCTGGAGAATCCCCATGGACAGAGGAGCCTGGAGGGCTATAGTCAATAGCGTCACATAGAGTTGGACATGACTGAGCAACTAAGCACAGCACAGCAGCATGACTGTAATTGTGATGTACATGGATGCCATGATTTTCAGCAAAACTGTTATCTTTTTTTTAGACAGAAAATGATGGAATGATAATGTCTGGGTAGTGGCCATGAAAAAGACCATCTCCTGGCACAGTGCTGTGTGTGGTGTGAGAGTTTCATTTTGAGATGTTTTTAGGGATCCTGGCCAGTTGAAGTGAGAGGAAGTATCCAGGGAGATTAAGGCTGATCACAAATTCAGCATTACAAGCATACATGTGGCAGGGCTTAGTAGGGAGAGGAATAAGAGAGGAGTGGGCATGATGTGGTTAAGAACTGATGGAAATTGTTGTAGGGATTGGGTAGTCTCACAAGAAACAAAAGAAGGTATGGCAGGGACTTCCCTGGTGGTCTAGTGGCTAAGACTCTGTGCTCTCAAGGCAAGGGGCCTGGGTTTGATCCCTGATGAGAGAACTAGAATCCACATGTTGCAACTCAAATAAGAGTTCGCATGCCACAACTAAAGATTCCATATACCACAACTAGAAACTAAGTCCCAGCACAGCTAGCTATCTGAATGAAAAAATGAGTGAATAATTGAATAAATAAATATTAAAAAAAAGAAAGTATGGCAGCCTCCTGATAACTGTTCTTTGTTGCCTCATCTTCTTGGAATAATTCCTTCAACCCTGCAGTATTTTCACATATTCAGAAGTTTTCATTTGCTTCTTAGTTCCTTCCATCTGATTGTAAAGTTAGCAAATTTCAACATACAAAATACAATTTTTGAGGGATATACTTTAGCATGTAAATGTACTTGGATTTTTGGAATCATCGCCAAATAACTATCTCTTATTCATTCTTTGTGAGTGGCTGCGTTACAGTTATACCTTTATGAGCTATTTATTGCCACCATATTCTATTGCTTATGATAGGTTACTTGGTAAATTTAAGTGACATAATATTTACTGTAGTTTACTTTAAGAATGTCATTTTCAAAAATCCCTAGTTATCTTTTTAGTACAGTGTAAATGTACAAAGAAAACTCAATAAGTACTGTTGAATCTATCCTTGTGATATAGGAATTTCCCAACTATCCCCAAACATTCTCTCTACTCTTTCTCTTGTCTCAACATATTCATATATGCACAGACATTCATTTTACTAAGGATAAAAATCCTTAAAGTCACCAAAGACAAGGTAGATTGCTTGTTCTATGTGGACACATCTTGTATGCATTTAATCCTGGAAATATGATTTAATTGTGTAAAAAAAAAAAAAAAAAAGGCTCCCAGACTTCCAGCTGAATGTTTCTTTTAAACTAGAAACTGACATATGAAATGAAGAAATAGGGGCTTGGGAATTCTCTTTAATTTTTACTTCTTCAGAAAAATGCCTCAGGATCTTTCTATTGCTGTTGCCACTTTCAACTTGGATAGCCACTGGGGAAGAGTTGAAAAGAGATCTCATCTAAGTCAATACTCATCTTTTTCATTATTTAACTCCATTGTCAGCTATTTCTTCCCTTCAGGAGATTATTTTTCTAAATTGTTCTTCTGACTTATAGTTAAAAGACCAATGTTTCTACAGTTACAAGTTAAACAGGAATTTCATAAATGTCCCAAAAGTGTTAAATTTTTTATCTTTTGCTTTTTTGGATGAATCAACTATACTAAAAATGTGTAAAACCATTTACTGAGAACTTTGTATGTGATAAGCATTTTGCTAAGTGCTTACATATTTTTCTTCTAAGCTGTGATTGACAGAAATGCAACTAAGATTAGTTTACATGAAACTGGAAATGTATTGGCTTAAAAAAACCAAATTGGGCATGAAGATATAGGCTTTCTTAAAGGCAAAGTTAAAGGCAAGTCTCATCAATGACTAGACTCTGGGATTTAGCAGTGATCAGGAGTCTGTCTCATTTTCTCATCTCTATCCTTTTAAGCAAGTCAGAGTCTCTCTTTTCACAGAATGTGTTTTCTCCATATTATAGGAAACAAAGTCAATGGCAACTTCTGGCTTTTATAACATATTTTCAGTTCCCAGGGCAGAACTCTTCTTTTCAGTTCAAAAGTGTCCAAGAAAAACTTTGATTAAACTAGTCTTGTTTATACGCACAAATGTAAGACAAATCACTGGTGTATAGAATCTGTATCATGTATTACAACGTTGAGTATGCTTATTTAATCAAGAATTTAAATGGAGAGTAGGGAGATGCTTAACATAGAAGTGTTGAGTTCACTACACACAGCTATTCAAAAGTAGTTTATATATTTCTTACTTATTTACTACCTTTTCTCTCTTTATGTGTGATGACTTTTTACAGATTAGAAAACTGAGGATCACAAAATATTAGATGATGCTCAGGGACATACTGCTGAGAGATAACTGAGATTTAATTCAAGTGGCTGCTTTAAAGTTCATGTGCTTATCTGCTGTTATATATATAATACATATATATATATATATATATATATATATATATATATATATATGAGAGAGAGAGGGAAAGAGAGATGCTTCCCAGGTGGCACTAGTGCTAAAGAGCCCATCTGCCAATGCAGGAGATGTAAGATATACAGGTTTGATCTCTGGGTCAGGAAGATCCCCTAGAGGAGGCTATAGCAACCCACTCCAGTATTCTTGCCTGAAAAATCTCATGGACAGAGGAGTCTGGTGGGCCACAGTCCATTGGGTCACAGAGAGTTGGACATGACTGAAATGACTTAGCATGCATATATATATATATATATATATATATATATATATATATATATATATACACATACATGAATATATAAATATTTAATGTCTCAATAAAAATCCAGCAATAGACTATTAGTCTTGACCCTCTAAAAAATGGAAACTAATACAAGGATTAACATGTTCATACATTATTTGAAAGGTTCAAAACAAAAGCACATGTAAAAAGTCAAAGAAAAGAAAGTTCAGAGGCAATGTAAAAAACTATGTTACTTCCTAGACTAATGCTTCTGGTACATTGCAATGTAAACAGATCATCAAAAGGTACATTTACTTGGCATATAGGACTTCTTGGAAAAGATGACCAGGAGCAACTGTCTTTTGGAGTACTTATGGAAAAGAGGAAAGAAGGAGGATTCTCTGCCAAACTTCTCCTTTTTTCCTAATTTCTTATTGGTTAAACTTTACCTCATAGAAAGTTAACTTCTCTTCACATCTAATTTGCATCATATGGCCACTTAAGTGACTGTCCAGGATGTCATATACCATGATTTCATATACATTTCTTCCAAGTTTGAAAATTTCAAGAAGACATATAAACAAAACACAGAGTATAAGCTGGTTGGCTGTGTTCTGCTGTCCTTGAACAAGTGATTATGCCATGGCTGTGGCTGCATGGTCTAGAAATGACATATTCAGAAGGAAAGGCAGTTAAGAAAACTAATTCAGTCTACTTCTTGCTTCACAAATCACTCATGCCCTTCCATAAAGGATAGATTTCATTTAAAAATACTGAGACTCCATCTTTTATAAGAATAAGGAAGTCTTTACTCCTTCCTCACAGAGGACACACACATTCTTCGAGTTAGAGTCCAGTTATTATCCCCAGGAAGATTCTAATAAGAGAGTTACTAAAACAAGATAGAATCTCTGCTGCTCTATCTGGTCTTGAAATCGTAATTAACATTCATCCTCCTTCGTCTCTACCCATTCGGTATTCTCCTCATTTTCCGCTAATATTTTTGATGATCTGGCTTAGATAAACCAGGTCTTCATTCCTAAGATTTAGGATTTTTGTTTGTGCTGACCTCCTTGAACTGTGGTTGTTGCTGCTGATTATTGGTGTCCTTCCAAACATGGAAATACAAAGAAAAGCACCAGTGAAGTTCTAAACATTTATCGTTGGCTTTGCTGAGTAGGAACAATTCTAGTTTTTTGTTTTGTTTTTTAATCAGGATCTATTTAACCTAGCGGTGTAAGTCCTTTCTTCAAACATTTTTCTACAACATGGGGTGCAAAAAAGTGACCAGATAGTGGTTACAACTTCAGGCTTGGTTTGACTTTTATTACATCCCCTGGAGGAAGTCTTATTTTCCTAGGAATCAGAAACTTTTATCAAGAGCCAGAGTTGCAGAACAAGGAAGCATAGATTTCATAAGAGGGTAAATAGTATACTGGTGTGTGATATGACGATGACAGAGGTCATTCCTAATCACAATTATTGGTTCCCAGGCAATGTATGCTAGCAACAGAAAACATAGTAAGGTGTAGCCACAGTTGGTTTAAAGATTATACTGCAGCCTGAAGGATAATGCCTTAACTCAAAATTTTTTCGCAGTATTGATACTGAACTATGTCTTCAACGGATCATTCCATTTTTCTAAAAGGTCAACTCTTTCTGGGTCATGAGACCATTGTTATATTTTTGCAACAATATGAGTCGCTTGGACTGAAGGAATGTGTGTAGCATCTTATGGACCACTAAGGCTTTTCAAATTAAGGCCTAGCGTGGTGATAACTGTAAAGATGCTGGAAATAAGAAAGGAAACCTATATTTGGAGATTTTAAGAAACTGACTCAATGGATCTGAGTTTAAGCAAACTCCAGGAGATAGTGAAGGACAGGGAAGCCTGGCGTGCTGCTGTCCACGGGAGCCCAAAGAGTCAGACATGACTGAGCGACAGAACAAATAAGAATAAACTGTAGTCCTCTTTTGTTCCTTCCTTACCACCCACCTCCTTTGGTGACATGGTTTGGAAATTATCATCCAGTAATCTCTCTCCCCTTCCCTCTCTCTTTCTTCTCCTTAACCCTTCTTATCCTTCCCTGTTTTTCTAGTCCCCCGGTCCTGGATGCAGGAATCTGATTGAAGGGCCCTCAGCCTGAGCTGAGGATTGGAGACTGATCACCTCCTCTTGGCAGAGAACTCGAATTCTGGTTCTGGTCTGGTCTGATTTCTGGTAGGGCCGAGTTCCAGTCCTCCCTTTTCTGGAGGCCCAGGGTAATGTCCCATAACACCTGGGTATCTGTAGTTGGCAGGAGACATCTGTAAGGCCACCCCTTTCACCCTCCTCTCCCGCCTCCTCCCCCTTCTTCTTTCAACCTAGCTTCCTTTCCTCCCTTGAAATCTTTGATGTTAGTACTTAGATTCTTGTATTTAAGGGCTTCCCTGGTGGTGCAGAGGTTAAAGCATCTGCCTGCAATGTGGGAGACCTGGGTTCGATCCCTGGATCAGGAAGATCCCCTGGAGAAGGAAATGGCAAGCCACTCCAGTGTTCTTGCCTGGAGAATCCCATGGACGGGGGAGCTTGGTGGGCTACAGTCCACGGGTCGCAAAGAGTCAGACATGACTGAGAGACTTTAATCAGGTGGTAGCTTGTTAATCCAAGAAATTTTGCTTTATTGAATGATCAGTATTGATGTTTTCTCTGGCAGGTTGGGGTGAGGGAAATGCAATAATGCAGTAAGTAGTAGGCCAGCAGTCTAGACCACCCTTAACATATGATTTGCTTGTGCATTCCAAACTTGCCCAAGTCCACTCCTCGGTAGCTAATTTCCAGCTCATATGATTCACTCAGAATATTGCTATACCTCAGACCACAAAGTCCCTTGGTGTGCCATGGCCAGAAGCTAAGGCTTAATCAAAAGACAATCAAAAGACAAGCTAAGGCTTAATTCAAAAGAAAAACGGAGTTCTTTTATGAACAGGAGAATATATTTTTTTCTGGCTGGAGACTGAATAGCCTGCTCCTTCCCAATGTTCTATCACTAGAACCATTGGCACCCTTGCATCTGCTGGGTCATATGACACATAAGTCAGGCAACTGTGCACTGATAGCCTGATCTATTTTATCTTTCTCTGGGTCTTACTCAGATTTGCCAGTTTTCTTGGTTGCCTAATACAAGTCTAGAGCAATAGTCCAAATTTTAATACATACTGCTTTCAAAGTCTGATGTAGCTCCAAAAGTGCTCTGCCTCCTTTTTAGTGGTAGACAGCACAAATCAAACAACATTGTTTTTATCAGAGTGGATATGCTGACATACCCCAGATGCCTGAATCTCTAAAAGCCTCCCTAAGAATACCATGATCTATTAGCCATTGTCATGGGATTCCTATGGATCTAGTTTCCCTGACCGTCACTTTGACTCTGTGATCTTTTTGGAGATTATGTCTACCTTTCTTCTGATGGTTAACTACTGTCACCCAGCTTTACCATTGCAGGATTCCATGATTCTCACTGATACTAAAGAGTACAGATCTTTGGCAGTATCACTTATTAAGATCTCTAGCTTACAATGGCAACCCACTCTAGTACTCTTGCCTGGAAAATCCCATGGACGGAGGAGCCTGGTAGGCTGTGATCCATGGGGTCGCCAAGAGTCGGACATGACTGAGCGACTTCACTTTCACTTTTCATTTTCATACATTGGAGAAGGAAATGGCAACCCACTCCAATGTTCTTGCCTGGAGAATCCCAGGGACGGGGGAGCCTGGTGGGCTGCCATCTATGGGGTCGCAGAGTTGGATACGACTGAAGTGACTTAGCAGTAGCAGCTTACAATAGAGAGTCACTATTGTTGCTTTTGTAGAAAGACCAACTCCCTCCACACAGCACATTATTAACTGCCTTGGTGAAGGTGATGTCCTGTGGACACTTCTGGGACACCTATGGACAGGTTTCTCTGTGGCTATGTCAATATTATTATCTACTCCCATAAGACAAACCTAGAAATTCTATTAAAAAGCAGAGACATTACTTTGCCAACAAAGGTCCATGTAGTCAAATCTATGGTTTTTCCAGTAGTCACATACAAATATGACAGTAAGACCATAAAGAAGGCTGAGCATCAAAGAACTGATGCTTTTAAAGTGTGGTGCAGGAGAAGACTCTTGAGAGTCCCTTGAACAGCAAGGGGATCAAACCAGTCAGTTCTAAAGGAAATCAACCCTGACTATTCACTGGAAGGACCAAGGCAGAAGCTGAAGCTCTAATACTCTGGCCACATGATGTGAAGATCCAACTCACTGGAAAAGACCCTGATGTTGGGAAAGATTGGGTGCAGGAGGAGAAGGGGTGACAGAGGATAAGATAGTTGGATGGCATGACTGACTCAATGGACATAAGTTTGAGCAAACTCTGGGAGATAATGAAGGACAGGGAAACCTGGTGTGCTGCAGTCCATGGGGTTGCAAAAAATTGGGCATGACTCAGTGACTTAACAACAACAGCAATATGTGTTTACTGGGTTCTTCCCAGCATTGGGCCTAAAATTTCTTTTATATGTTGTTTTTTTCCCCCCTGCATCAGTTTTCTATTTCTTTTCCCCAGTAGATCATAGAGTAGACATTCGTTATAGAGCTAACTACAATGAAGATAGGGTAATTCTCAAGGCTAACAAGTATCTTACAGGCACTATGGTAGGGGAAATAATTACCCTTTATTTACCTAAGGGAGGCTACACTCTTCAGGAAAGGAGTATAACACTGCTTTTTACAGCAAGGCACATTCATGATAACCTGGACCATCCCCAAACCTCCATCCCATGTCTCTCTGTCCTAACCTGTCCTGACCAGATACCTGAAGTGTACATAGAAAATCTTTGGCGACTGTCCAGTTAGTCTAATTTGCAGCTTTACTGTCATTATAATCTTGGACTTTTTGTTAAATTTCAGGTGATATTTTAAGGCAGTTTCTCTTGAGGCTGCAATAGATAAGGTTTTCCTTTGAAGGTGTTATAGTGACCTTCTGGCTTTTAAAGGATACTCTGAGTGAGCAACTGACTTTTCTTTCTTTCTTTTTTTTTTTAATAGTTTTTTATTTTTTAAATTTTAAAATCTTTAATTCTTACATGCGTTCCCAAACATGAACCCCCCTCCCACTTCCCTCCCCATAACATCTCTCTGGGTCATCCCCATGCACCAGCCCCAAGCATGCTGTATCCTGCGTCAGACATAGACTGGCGATTCAATTCTTACATGATAGTATACATGTTAGAGTGCCATTCTCCCAAATCATCCCACCCTCTCCCTCTCCCTCTGAGTCTAAAAGTCCGTTATACACAGCTGTGTCTTTTTTCCTGTCTTGCATACAGGGTCGTCATTGCCATCTTCCTAAATTCCATATATGTGTGTTAGTATACTGTATTGGTGTTTTTCTTTCTGGCTTACTTCACTCTGTATAATCGGCTCCAGTTTCATCCATCTCATCAGAACTGATTCAAATGAATTCTTTTTAACGGCTGAGTAATACTCCATTGTGTATATGTACCACTGCTTTCTTATCCATTCATCTGCTGATGGACATCTAGGTTGTTTCCATGTCCTGGCTATTATAAACAGTGCTGCGATGAACATTGGGGTACATGTGTCTCTTTCAATTCTGGTTTCCTCGGTGTGTATGCCCAGCAGTGGGATTGCTGGGTCATAAGGTAGTTCTATTTGCAATTTTTTAAGGAATCTAAAGGAGGCAAGAATATACAATGGAGTAAAGACAATCTCTTTAACAAGTGGTGCTGGGAAAACTGGTCAACCACTTGTAAAAGAATGAAACTAGATCACTTTCTAACACCGCACACAAAAATAAACTCAAAATGGATTAAAGATCTAAATGTAAGATCAGAAACTATAAAACTCCTAGAGGAGAACATAGGCAAAACAATCTCAGACATAAATCACAGCAGGATCCTCTATGATCCACCTCCCAGAATTCTGGAAATAAAAGCAAAAATAAACAAATGGGATCTAATTAAAATTAAAAGCTTCTGACTTTTCTGAGTTTGTTTTCTTTTCCTAAATCTCTAGTTGTGTCTGAAGAATAGATTATTCCATAATCCTAAATTTTCATGTCAATTTACATGTTACTCTCACTTGTTAATTTATTTGTCAATGCCTTGACTTCTTCCTTCAAGTCACCCTACTTTTCCATAGGTGAAAAATTAAGGGTGATATTACTACACAACAGGAGTTATTAGAATCTTTTGTACTGAAGATAGTGGTGTTCCTCTTTCTTTCAGATAAATGGACAATCTAAATAAAAAATTCCACCTTAAGAGTATACTTAATAGAATCATGGTAATCCAATTAACTCATATCTTCTAAGATCCTAAGACAAGAGATAAGATGCTGAAACTTTATATGAAGCAACTGGAAATTTTATGTTTGTTTGATGTCTGCTGCTTCAGTATAACCCAGGTAAAGGTCCAGCAGGACATTTAGTAGGTCTGTTTTCTCAGCATGCAACACTTTTTAGCACAGGCTACATGGAGTAGCCATGCTTCGCAGAAGTCCATAGCAGTAAGGAGGAAACAAAACAAAATCCTCCATCCCATCCCGTTTTCTATTGGATAGAGTTCACCTCACGGAACCTTTTTGTTCTTCAGTTCAGTTCAGTTCAGTTCAGTCGCTCAGTCGTGTCCGACTCTTTGCGGCCCCATGAATGCAGCACGCCAGGCCTCCCTGTCCAACACCAACTCCCGGAGTTCACTCAGACTCACGTCCATCGAATCAGTGATGCCATCCAGCCATCTCATCCTCTGTCGTCCCCTTCTCCTCCTGCCCCCAATCCCTCCCAACATCAGAGTCTTTTCCAATGAGTCAACTCTTGGCATGAGGTGTCCAAAGTACTGGAGTTTCAGCTTTAGCATCATTCTATCTGGCACTTTACATTGCTGCTCATGGCACTAGATCCTAGGTCATATGTTGTTTCTTCTACCACCTAGAAGTGATGGGATGCTGGAAACTCCCCAGCTGGTTGAGCCAAATGCACTTTCAGGATGAGTGACTGATTAGCTCCCTCTGGTATTTTCTGGTCAGGTCTGTAGATGAATAGGACATCGGGCATGTGTGCACGCTCAGTTGCTAGGTTGTATCTGACTCTTTGTGACCCATGTAACCCGTCAGGCTCCACTGTCCATAGGTTTCTCCAGGCAAGAATACTGGAGTGGGTTGCCATCTCCTTCTCCAGGGGATCTTCCTGACCCAGGGACTGAACCCAGCATCTCCTGCATTGGCAGCCAGATTCTTTAACACTGAGTCACCTGGAAAGCCCAAAAAGAACACTAAGGCAGGAAAAAACTACTGGGAGAAATTGAGGATCCATGCAAGATTTTTGTCTGAAATAACCACCGCCTTCCTGAAATTCTATTCTTCAACTACAATTATTTTTGGAAAGCATTAAGATTACACATTTCTGTGTCCTTCACTGGACTGTGAGTTTCTGAGGGGAAGAACTCAGTTCTGTATTCATTTTTGTACTTGTAGGGAGTAGCACAATTCCTGGTAGCACAAAGTTCATTCTCAAATAATAATAGTTTTTATAAGCAATACAGGAAGCTTTATAAAGATAGTATGGTTTCCAAAGCAACCCATTTTTAACCTTCCTTACTCAAGAGGAGAATTCTCTTCAAGAACATTAATATCTATTCTTAAACTGAATAGTAGGTTATTAAATCCATGGCTCCAGGACTCACCCTTGATTCATACTGAGACCCAAGGAAGTCTCATAACACTTTTCCTAGCAATCCAAAGCCAAGATCAGATGAAGCCAGAATTCTTAACAGGAAATTTGTATAGTAAAAAAAAAAAAAAAAGAAAAAGAAAAAGAATGTGATTTACATGAAGAATAAATTGAAGTTAGCTTAATCTCATAATTATGCCCTGCAGTATCTAGAAAGACAAGAAGGAAGGATTCACTATGTCAGGCGAGTGTATGCTCCTCGGTTCTGTCTCATCACAACAAAGATTTGGAGTGACGGACATTAAAGTCCTCAGCGTGTCACAGCTTTTGGGTCGTGGACCGACCGAGTTATAGCTCTCAGGTCTCAAACAGACCATGTCATAGCTCTTAGACAAATCGGTATTACAGCTCCATGTTATAGCTCTATTTTATTTAGAAAATAGCAAGAAAATCCATCCTCGAGGTGTGAGGGCATGTTGACCCAAAGACGTGAAAAGAGCACCCCAGCGAGTAGGAGAGAAAGAGAGAGAGCGCGCTTTGGCTCCTCTTTTTATGTTTTTTCCTCCTGCTGTGGGCCTGCCCTATGTAAACTGGGCTAGTCAGGAGAGCTGTTTGTTCTACCTAAGGTCCTCACGCAGGTCCTCGGACCTTCCTTTGTTTTATTTTCACGGGCTTTTCCTTTCCTTGCCTTTTAGCCACCACCATTCTGGACTCCTGTTTCCTATTCTAACTACCTAACAACTGAAATGAAAATTATTGGATAATCATGAGCATTCATGGAGACCAGAATACAATTTTAAAAAGCTATTTACTTTACCCACTAAATAGGACTTCCCTGGTGGCTCAGACGGTAAAGCATCTGTCTACAATGTGGGAGACCTGGGTTCGATCCCTGGGTCAGGAAGATCCCCTGGAGAAGGAAATGGCAATCCACTCCAGTACTATTGCCTGGAAAATCCCATGGACAGAGGAGCTTGGTAGGCTACAGTCCATGGGGTCACAAAGAGTCGGACATGACTGAGCGACTTCACTACTACCCACTAAATCAGACCATCAAATTCTGAATCTTTTGACTGTTTTTTTTTTTTCTTCCATTTACTTTCTTGGATATCCCTCTCCACCTTCATTGTCTACACCTGTCTGCGGGGGGTCAGCAATTCCAGTTAATTTTTGCATGGGGTATCTCTGACATGGTGGGAAGGGAAACAAAAGATTTTTCCAATGTGGATGTCAAGGAGGGAAACTAGAAGAGGATTTTACATTCCTCAGGTCTTGTGGTCTACAAAGGCTCACTGGCTCTTTAGAGTGAAAGACCACACCCTTTTCTTCCTAATGATAATTGCTTCTTACACTATTACTTGGTGATCCTGTTAACAAAGTCTTCACTTATTCCCCATTTTAACATAAAACCTGCTTCCTAAAAATGGTGGAGAAAGCATGAAAAGAATAAGGTCAGCTGAAAATGAGAGATAAATGAAGAAAATTCTGTATTGCTTCACCTATTCTATTTTTAAAAAGGTTTCAGGTAATGCAAATTTGAATAATTTTGTATTTGGCATATTTTTGGCTGATAAGCTAATGACAGAAATTATTAACCTCGAGTGCTTTAAATACAGGCTTTGCATTATGCTTAAGAATCTTAAATATTTGTATAATATTCTATATTCTGAATGTAGATTTTTCTATATGAGGTAGAATTTGGGATTATAAACTTGAAATATAGATTTTATGTCCCTGTCTTCATACTTAATTCCCTCAATCCATGATGCTAGTGAAAGGTTGTTGCTGAACCATGAAAATGCCAGGATTCTTGGCCTCTGGAGGAGAAAAATTCAATCTGGGGCCAGAGACGAGGCTTGATCACTCAGAGCTTTTGTGTAATGAAGTTTTATTAAAGTATAAAAGAGATAGAGAAAGATTCTGACATAGGCAAGAGAAGAGGGTAGAAAGAGCACCCCCCCCCACTAGTTTTTAGCTGGATGAGAGATAAGAAAGCCTTCCTCATCAATCAATGCAAAGAAATAGAGGAAAACAACAGAATGGGAAAGACTAGAGATCTCTTCAAGAAAACTAGAGATACCAAGGGAACATTTCATGCAAAGATGGGCTCGATAAAGGATGGAAGTGGTATGGACCTAACAGAAGCAGAAGATATTAAGAAGAGGTGGCAAGAATACACAGAAGAACTATACAAAAAAGATCTTTATGACCCGGATAATCACAGTGGTATGATCACTCATCTAGAGCCAGACATCCTGGAATGTGAAGTCAAGTGGGCCTTAGAAAGCATCACTACAAACAAAGCTAGTGGAGGTGATGGAATTCCAGTTGAGCTGTTTCAAATTCTGAAAGATGATACTGTGAAAGTGCTGCGCTCAATATGCCAGCAAATTTGGAAAACTCAGCAGTGGCCACAGGACTGGAAAAGGTCAGTTTTCATTCCAATCCCAAAGAAAGACAATGGCAAAGAATGTTCAAACTACTGCACAATTGCACTCATCTCACATGCTAGTAAGGTAATGCTCAAAATTCTCTAAGCCAGGCTTTAGCAATACGTGAACTATGAACTTCCAGATGTTCAAGCTGGTTTTAAAAAAGGCAGAGGAACCAGAGATCAAATTGCCAACATCTGCTGGATCATCAAAAAAGCAAGAGAGTTCCAGAAAAACATCTATTTCTACTTTATTGACTATGACAAAGCCTTTGACTGTGTGGATCACAATCAGCTGTGGAAAATTCTGAAAGAGATGGGAATACCAGACTACCTAACCTGCCTGTTGAGAAACTTGTATGCAGGTCAGGAAGCAACAGTTAGAACTGGACATGGAACAACAGACTGGTTCCAAGTAGGAAAAGGAGTACGTCAAGGCTGTATATTGTCACCCTGCTTATTTAACTTATTTGCAGAGTACATCATAAGAAACTTTGGGCTGGAAGAAACACAAGCTGGAATCAAGATTGCTGGGAGAAATATCAGTAACCTCAGATGTGCAGATGACACCACCCTTATGGCAGAAAGTGAAGAGGAACTCAAAAGCCTCTTGATGAAAGTGAACGAGGAGAGTGAAAAAGTTGGCTTAAAACTCAACATTCAGAAAACGAAGATCATGGCATCTGGTCCCATCACTTCAGGGTAAATAGATGGGGAAACAGTGGAAACAGTGTCAGACTATTTTTTTGGGCTACAAAATCACTGCAGATGGTGATTGCAGCCATGAAATTAAAAGATGATTACTCCTTGGAAAGAAAGTTATGACCAACCTAGATAGCATATTAAAAAGCAGAGATATTACTTTGCCAATAAAGGTTAGTCTAGTCAAGGCTATGGTTTTTCCTGTGGTCATGTATGGATGTGAGAGTTGGACTGTGAAGAAAGCTGAGCACCGAAGAACTGATGCTTTTTAAATGTGGTGTTGGAGAAGACTCTTGAGAGTCCCTTGGACTGCAAGGAGAGCCAACCAGTCCATTCAGATCAGTCCTGGGTGTTCATTGGAAGGACTGATGCTGAAGCAGGAACTCCAGTACTTTGGCCACCTCATGCAAAGAGTTGAGTAGTTGGAAAAGACTCTGATGCTGGGAGTGATTGAGGGCAGGAGGAGAAGGGGACGACAGAGGATGAGATTGCTGGGTGGCATCACCAACTGGATGGACATGGGTTTGGGTGAACTCCGGGTGTTGGTGATGGACAGGGAGGCCTGGCGTGCTGTGATTCATGGGATCTCAAAGAGTGGTACAGGACTCAGTGACTGAACTGAACTGATACAGTTACTAGCCGTCTGTTAATGAAAGAAATGAATGTCTTAAAACTCAGAGAAAGACATCAAGCCCCTCATCCATAAGATGTATTTTGGGATAATCTTGGCACCAAATCAGTCATCAGGGCCATCAAAAGATTGATTTGAATCTTGTAGAAAGGCATATTATCATACAAATAGTTTCGTTTAAATAGATTAGTGTAACAATTTCTGAGTATAACAAACTGGTTTGTCCACTGGGTGCTGAGCCATTAGGCTGAACCAACTTGAAGACAGAGTCTGAGGCAAATGCATAGTACATTAACATAGCTTAACACAAACATTTCCATAAGAAAAATGCATTGGTTAACTCAAATTTGAGAAAAGTTAAGTTCAAGTGGAACCAGGTGTCATTATGGCAACACGGTGTTTTAAGAGAAACCTCTTTTGAAATTTGTATACAGAAGGGAAAAGAAATTTATCACTAGTCTGTTTCCTCCTGCTGCTTAAGAGAGATATAAAAAACATCTGACACTTGAAGCCTATTTCTTCCGTTTGGAGACCCCTGGTCTTCCTGCCTGTTACCCTTTCACTAGCAAATAACAATTCTATCACTGCTTTCCTGTTCTGTATTCAGAATGATATAAAATCAGTTTAGGCAGGTTATTAGTGAAGTAAATTATAGTTTTTTAATTGATGGTTACTACTACCCAGCTGCTTCTAAATTGCTTACTTGCCCTTTATATTGAATTGATATAAAAATATAGATTAAAAGGAATATCTGTAATGTAAGAGACTAAAGATCAATTAATACATGAAATACATCTGGAGGGAAATATTGTTTGCTAATTGAGAAATTGTTGATTCCTCACATAAGCTTAGACATAAAACAGTAAAGCCAAGCTGGAAAGAAGAAATAGGAAAAACGTATTCTTTTTATCTCTGTGTTCCTGTATTGCGAGAAACTTGCTAGTTCCTTCTTTATTATGCAGGGGCATTCTTTCAAATTGGTAAACCCCTTTTTTCCCCTACTTGACTTTTCACTTTCAATATCAATTTGGGAGAGAACTTACATTGAAACAATCTGCTAGAGGTTATAATGTGTGACATTCCTTATAGAATCTCTTTAAAATGTCTACTTTGTAAGTTAAGAGTCAGAAGAAGATGTAGGAAGAGAGCATTCTGAGGACTAAAGTTCCTTTAACCAGTCACTTCTACCACACACACACACACACACACACACACACACACACACACACACACACAAATGTATCAGGGCAGTCAGACATCTGGGATCTCACCTATGGAAACAATCCTCTAAGCTTCTGAAGTACCCAGTAGGTGGCTCCCCTTCATAAGAGACATAAATGTTAGATTCTGACAAGCTTAATACAACTTCTTCTCTTTCATTTATACAGCCCTAAAGTGGTAGCTGTTTCTTGAAACTACTATCTCTGTATCATTTCACTGTTTCTGTTAATCCTTTTCAATTCTGTTGTTAGCCTTTGGCCAGTTCCTGAAGGTCATCTTTTTTTGGTGTTAGTTCTAGAATGTCTTGTAGATAATCATAGAACCTTTTAACTTCAGCTTCTTTGGCATTAGTGGTTGGGCACAGACTTGGGTTACTGTGATTTTGAATAAATTGCCTTGGAAACAAACAGACATCATTCTGTCATTTTTGAGACCATACCCAAGTACTGCCTTCCAGACTCTTTTGTTGAGTATGCAGGCCACTCCATTTCTTCCTAGAGATTCTTGCCTATAGTAATAGCTATAATGGTCATCTGAATTAAATTTGCCCAGTCACTGATTCCTAAAATGTTGATATTCACTCTTGCCATCTCCTATTTGAAAACTTCCAGTTTACCTTGATTCATGGACCTAACATTACAGGTTCCTATGCAATACTGTTCTTTACTTCCATCACCAGTCATATCCACAGCTGAGTGTTGTTTTTGCTTTGGCTCCATCTCTTCATTCTTTCTGTAATCATTTCTCTACTCTTCTCCAGTTGTGTATTGGGCACCTACCGACCTGGGGAGTTCATCTTTCAGTGTCCTATCTTTTCACCTTTTCATACTGTTCATGGGATTCTCAAGGCAAGAATACTGAAAAGGTTTGCCATTCCCTTCTCCAGTGGACCATGTTTTATCAGAACTCTCCACCATGACCCATCCATCTTAGATGGACCTACACAGCATGGCTCATTGTTTCACTGAGTTAGACAAGGCTGTGATCTATGTGATCAGTTTGGTTAGTTTTCTGTGATTGTCATTTTCATTCTGTCTGCCCTCTGATGAATAAGAATAAGAGGCTTATAGAAGCTCCCTGATGGCAAAGACTGGCTGTGGGGGAAACTGGGTCTTGTTCTAATGGGCAGGGCCATGCTCAGTAAATCTTTAATCCAATTTTCTGTTGATGGGTGGGGACGTGTTCCCTTGCTGTTGTTTGGCCTGAGACCAAACTGTTGACCCACACCTCCACTGGAGATTCTTGGACACAAACAGGCAAGTCTGGCTCGGTCTCTTATGAAGACACTGCTCCTTTCTCCTGGCTCCTGGTGAGCACAAACTGCAGAACAATTATACCAAAGAAATTTTTGTACTGTTAAGTAAGTTCTAGGACCCACAACAGATTTCCCAACCTGGGCACCTGGCAAAGAGACTGAGAACAACCAGGTAATTTGACTTTGGAGGCCAGTCGGATTTGATTACAGAATGTCCACAGGACTAGGAAAACAGACTCTTGGAGGATACAAACAAAACCTTGTGAGCATCAGACAATACTACAAAGCTACAATCATAAAAGTACTAGGGTACAGAGACAAAAACAGAAACATAGATCAATGGAAAAGGATAGAAAGCCCAGAAATAAACCTACATACCCATTGTCACCTAATCTATGACAAAGCAGGAAAGAATATACAATGGAGAAGAGATAGTCTATTCAATAAGTGTTGCTGGTAAAACTGGACAGTTACATGTTAATGACTAGAACACTCCCTAACACCACATGCAAAAATAAACTCAGAATAACATAAATGTAAGACTAGATACTTTAAAACTCTTAGAGGAAAACATAGAACAGTTTTTGACATAAATCACAGCAAGGTCTTTTATGACCCACCTACTAAAGTAAGGAAAATAAAAATAAACAAATGGGATCTAATTAAACTTAAAAGCTTTTGCACAGCTTTAAGGAAAGGGAACCATGAACAAAATGAAAAGACAACCCGTAGAATGTGAGAATTATTTGCAGATGAAGCAACTAATAAGGGATTAATCTCCAAAATATACAAATAGCTCATTAGGCTCAAAAAAAAAAAAAAACAACAACAACAACAAAAAACACAACAACCCAATCAAAAAATATGCAGATCTAATCTCTCCAAAAAGACATACAGATGACCAAGAGGCACATGAAAAGATGCTCAATATCACTAATTATTAAAGAAATGCAAGTCAAAAGTATAATGAGGTATCACCTCACACGGGTCAGATATCTACAATGAATGCTGGAGAGGGTGTGTAAAAGAAGATCCCATTTAAACTCTTGGTGGGAATGTAAATTGGTAGAGCCACTATGGAGAACATGGAGGTTCCTACAAAACTAAAAATAGAACTACCATATGACCTAGAAATCCAACTCCTGGGAATATATCCAAAGTAACCATTAATCAAAAAGAAAGCCCAGAGATAAATCCACACACATATGGACACCTTATCTTTGACAAAGGAGGCAAGAATATACAATGGAGTAAAGACAATCTCTTTAACAAGTGGTGCTGGGAAAACTGGTCAACCACTTGTAAAAGAATGAAACTAGATCACTTTCTAACACCACACACAAAAATAAACTCAAAATGGATTAAAGATCTAAATGTAAGACCAGAAACTATAAAACTCCTAGAGGAGAACATAGGCAAAACACTCTCAGACATAAATCACAGCAGGATCCTCTATGATCCACCTCCCAGAATTCTGGAAATAAAAGCAAAAATAAACAAATGGGATCTAATTAAAATTAAAAGCTTCTGCACAACAAAGGAAAATATAGCGAGGTGAAAAGACAGCCTTCTGAATGGGAGAAAATAATAGCAAATGAAGCAACTGACAAACAACTAATCTCAAAAATATACAAGCAACTTATGCAGCTCAATTCCAGAAAAATAAACGACCCAATCCAAAAATGGGCCAAAGAACTAAATAGACATTTCTCCAAAGAAGACATACGGATAGCTAACACACACATGAAAAGATGCTCAACATCACTCATTATCAGAGAAATGCAAATGAAAACCACAATGAGGTACCACTTCACACCAGTCAGAATGGCTGCGATCCAAAAATCTGCAAGCAATAAATGCTAGAGAGGGTGTGGAGAAAAGGGAACCCTCCTACACTGTTGGTGGGAATGCAAACTAGTACAGCCACTATGGAGAACAGTGTGGAGATTCCTTAAAAAATTGCAAATAGAACTACCTTATGACCCAGCAATCCCACTTCTGGGCATAAACACCGAGGAAACCAGAATTGAAAGAGACACATGTACCCCAATGATCAGCGCAGCACTGTTTATAATAGCCAGGACATGGAAACAACCTAGATGTCCATCAGCAGATGAATGGATAAGAAAGCAGTGGTACATATACACAATGGAGTATTACTCAGCCATTAAAAAGAATTCACTTGAATCAGTTCTGATGAGATGGATGAAACTGGAGCCGATTATACAGAGTGAAGTAAGCCAGAAAGAAAAACACCAATACAGTATACTAACACACATATATGGAATTTAGGAAGATGGCAATGACGACCCTGTATGCAAGACAGGAAAAAAGACACAGCTGTGTATAACGGACTTTTGGACTCAGAGGGAGAGGGAGAGGGTGGGATGATTTGGGAGAATGGCATTCTATCATGTATACTATCATGTAAGAATTGAATCGCCAGTCTATGTCTGACGCAGGATACAGCATGCTTGGGGCTGGTGCATGGGGATGACCCAGAGAGATGTTATGGGAAGGGAGGTGGGAGGGGGGTTCATGTTTGGGAACACATGTAAGAATTAAAGATTTTAAAATTAAAAAAAGAAACTATAAAAAAAGAATTAAAAAAAAAAAGATATACTCACCCTAGTGTTCACTGCAGCACTATTTACAATAGATAGGACATAGAATAAACCTAAATATCCATCAATGGAGGAATGGGTAAAGAAGATGTGATATATATATATATATATATATATATATATATATATATACACACACACAATGGAATATATATCAATCATAAAACAAAATGAAATAATGCTATTTGCAGTGACAGGCATAGACCTAGGGATTGCCATAGTGAGTGAAATCAGACAGAGAAAGACAAATATATTGGGCTTCTCTGGTGGCTCAGATAGTAAAGAAACTGCCTGCAATTGCCAGAGACCTGGGTTTGATCGCTGGGGTTGGGAGCATCCCTTGGAGGAAGACAAGGTAACCCACTCCAGTATTCTTGCCTTGAGAATCCCAATGGACAGAGGAGCCTGGTGGGCTATAGTCCATGGGGTTGCAAAGAGTCAGACATGACGGAGCAATTAAGCACAGCACATATGTGGAATCTAAAAAGAAAAACATGATACAAATGAGTTTATTTACAAAACAGAAATAGAGTCACAGACATAGAAAACAAACTTATGGTTACCAAGCGGGGAGGGCAGCAGGGAAACACTGGAAAGATCGGGACTGACATATATACACCACTATATAGATTACCAAGAATCTACTATATAGCACAGGGAACGGTATGAAATACTCTGTAATGATGTATATGGGGATAGAACCAAAAAAAGGGTAGATGTATGTATTTGCATAGTTGATCCACTTTGCTGTACAGAAGAAACTAACACAACATTACACATCAATGATACACTAATAAAAATTATGAAATTAAAAAAAATGAAGGGGTACCTTCCATTCAACCAAGCATCTCATCTTTAGCTACTCTGTAACACTGTCTCTTGAAATCTCCATTTTAAAGTTCTACAAGTATCTCAAACTGATCAATTTAAAATTTACTTTTCCTTATGCTTCTTCCATTAAACTTATTCCTTTAGCTTTCTCTCTGCCAATAAATGGCATCATCATCCACTTAGTTATTCCAATGGAATATCTGGAGATTATTAGTGACTCTTTCTTTAAGCGTCAATCATGAAATATGTGACTTCTATCCTCAAGTAGCCGTAAAATCTGTGTACTTTTTCCATCACCAATTACTATTTTTATCACGTTCCTTGCCTGGATTGCTTGGGGAACTTTCTAATTGTAAGTCCTGACTGCAGGTATTATCTCATTATATCATTCTCCATTTTGCATTTGCCACACAATTAAAAGGTAGTGTAATCACATCATATACACTAGCTTAAATCCTTTAAGCATCAAATTCATGCTTGTTTCTTTGATTGTCTGGGTCAGAAACATCCATATATGAAGTTCTAAAAAGACAACAAAACTGGAATAGAACTGTCCTTGTGAAAGTTTATACAGGCTGAGAGTTTATACAGGCTGCCTGGGTTTGAATCTTAGCTGTACCACTTAAAATATGTGTGACCCTAGGCAGCTTACAACCCACTTATTATGTGTGTGTGGTGTGTGTGTGTGTGTGTGCATGTAAGTATATTCATCTACAGTATGAGAATAAAAATGATATTTACTTCATATGATTGCTATAAATTCAAAATAGTTATATAAATATATGTACATATACAATTGCACTCATCTCACATGCTAGTAAAGTAATGCTCAAAATTCTCCAAGCCAGGCTTTAGCAATACGTGAACCATGAACTTCCAGATGTTCAAGCTGGTTTTAGAAAAGGCAGAGGAACCAGAGATCAAATTGCCAACATCTGCTGGTTCATCAAAAAAGCAAGAGAGTTCCAGAAAAACATCTATTTCTGCTTTATTGACTATGACAAAGGCTTTGACTGTGTGGATCACGATCAACTGTGGAAAATTCTGAAAGAGATGGGACTACCAGACCACCTGAGCTGCCTCTTGAGAAATCTATATGTGGGTCAGGAAGCAACAGTTAGAACTGGACATGAAACGATAGACTGGTTCCAAGTAGGAAAAGGAGTACGTCAAGGCTGTATACTGTCACCCTGCTTATTTAACTTATATGCAGAATATATCCTGAGAAACACTGGGCTGGAAGAAGCACAAGCTGGAATCAAGATTGCCAGGAGAAATATCAATAACCTCAGATATGCAGATGACACCACCCTTATGGCAGAAAGTGAAGAGGAACTAAAAAGCCTCTTGATGAAAGTGAAAGAGGAGAGTGAAAAAGCTGGCTTAAAACTCAACATTCAGAAAACGAAGATCATGGCATCCGGTCCCATCACTTCAGGGCAAATAGATGGGGAAACAGTGGAAACAGTGTCAGACTTTATTTTTTGGGCTCCAAAATCACTGCAGATGGTGACTGCAGCCATGACATTAAAAGACGCTTACTCCTTAGAAGCAAAGTTATGACCAACCTAGATAGCATATTCAAAAGCAGAGACATTACTTTGCCAACAAAGTTCTGTCTAGTCAAGGCTATGGTTTTTCCTGTGGTCATGTATGGATGTGAGAGTTGGACTGTAAAGAAAGCTGAGCACTGAAGAATTGATGCTTTTGAACTGTGCTGTTGGAGAAGACTCCTGAGAGTCCCTTGGACTGCAAGGAGATCTAACCAGTTCATTCTGAAGGATATCAGGCCTGAGTGTTCTTTGGAAGGAATGATGTTAAAGCAGAAACTCCAGTACTTTGGCCACCTCATGCGAAGAGTTGACTCATTGGAAAAGACTCTGATGCTGGGAGGGGTTGGGGGCAGGAGGAAAAGGGGACAACAGAGGATGAGATGGCTGGATGGCATCACCGACTTAATGGACGTGAGTTTGAGTGAACTCCAGGAGTTGGTGATGGACAGGGAGGCCTGGCGCACTGTGATTCATGGGGTTGCAAAGATTTGGACATGACTGAGTGACTTAACTGAATTGAACATATATATATATATGTTCTATATACTATATATATAGTATTTAGAACATCGCCTAACAAGTGACAATGGCTTGATATCATTAAAGAATGTGTAATGTATGTAGCATTATATGTTTACATATTGAACATATAGAAATATACAGTAAACACAACTAATTCCCAATATTCATCTTAGTCAACTTTCAGGGGAATTTGGCATAGTTGATTGTTCTCCATGTCTTGAAACAGTTTCTTCACTTGGCTTCTAAACTACTATCTTCACTTAATTTTCATTTTATTTCTCAGGCTTCTACTTCTCAATCACTATTTGCTGGCTTTCCCTCATCTTTTTGAGTTCAAAATTTGGAAATGCTCTCGAGCTCGATCCTTAACTTCTGTTTTCTGTGCCTATTAGTCTATGTGATATAATCTTTATACTTTAAATCCTTATGAATATGTTTGACTCAAATTTATACCAACATTTCAAACAAATCTCTAAGTTTCTTATATGCTTGGTGAGTTGGACTATAAAGAAAGCTGAGCGCCAAAGAATTGATGTTTTGAACTGTGGTGTTGGAGAAGACTCTTGAGAGTCTCTTGGACTGCAAGGAGATTCAACCAGTCCATCCTAAAGGAGATCAGTCCTGGGTGTTCGTTGGATGGACTGATGTTGAAGCAGAAACTCCAATTCTTTGGCTACCTGATGCAAAGAGCTGACTCATTTGAAAAGACCCTGATGCTGGGAAAGATTGAGGGCCAGAAGAGAAGGGGAAGACAGAGGATGAGATGATTGGATGACATCACCGACTCAATAGACATTGGTTTGGGTGGACTCTGGGAGTTAGTGATGGACAGGGAGGCCTGGCGTGCTGTGGTTCATGGGGTCACAAAGAATCGGACATGACTGAGTGACTGAAATGAACTGTACTGGATATACTTAGAAAGATATCTATTCTTTTTTTCACTTGTGGTAGGAAACTAATCTTACTTTGTCCAAAAGTTAGCTCCCCATACTTTACCATTCCACACCTGCTAACTCTGCAGTCTGGTTTGACTACAGATTGGAAAACTCATGAGAGAGAGCTGAAGATTATTGATAAAATTTTATTACATGTATTTTAAAATAGGAAGATGCACTTTAACATGTGTTCAGGTTTTTACTGAAATGCTGCTTTAATCTGTTTGGACTGCCATAACAAAAATACCATAGACTGGGTGGCTTATAGACAACACACATTTCTTTTTTCTTTTTTTTTACTTTATTTTGCTTTACAATACTGTATTGGTTTTGCCATACATTGACATGAATCCAGAGAGATGATATGAGGTAGGAGGTGGGAGGGGGGTTCAGGATTGGGAACTCATGTACACCCGTGAACACACATTTATTTCTCACAATTCTGGAACTAAGATCTCACAATTCTGGGACTAAGATCTCACAATTCCAAGAGTTGACTCATTGGAAAAGACTCTGATGCTGGGAGGGATTGGAGACAGGAGGAGGAGGGGATGACAGAGGATGAGATGGCTGGATGGCATCACTGACTCGATGGACGTGAGTCTGAGTGAACTCCGGGAGATGGTGATGGACAGGGAGGCCTGGCATGCTGCGATTCATAAGGTTGCAAAGAGTCGGACACGACTGAGCAACTGAACTGAACTGAACTGAACTGAAATCAACAGCTAATGTTCAGCTTGCAAAAGTATAGTTGAGATCATTAGGCCTAAACCAATGGAGAGGAAGAACATGCATGAACTGAGTTCTTTCTAAACAGATCAGAAAAAGCAAAATGGTCAAAAATCCCCTCAAAATTTCCGTATGAAGAAATCATTTAAAGATAGACATAGTGGCCCTCTTTAAAGCTAACATAACCAATTTTGCCTTCACTGTTGGATAGACAGCTGTTCCTTCGGTTAACCACTAGATGAAATAACCCAAGGTCTTGTTTTAACAATAAGTAATCAACATAATGAGATGTTCACATTATAAGAGATACATAGGTACTGGAGAAATATAATTTATGAACTGAATTCATATTTCCTATGTCACAGTTACTCGCAGGCATATTCTCATTCCTCTTCTCTCTCTCTCTCTCTCCCCCTCCTTCCCTGTCTCACTGATTAATTTTTTGCAAGGCACATATAATTGAATTTCCTAAGTGAAAGATGATTATTATATAAATATACTATAATGCAAATCAGACCATCCTAAAAGTCACACATGGAAACACTTTACCTCAGAGATTTATGCAGAATTATTATTATTACAGCATGCATTTCCCTCTGTTAAAGTTATTTCTGCTTCCTAGGTTTTATCTTGCTTTCATCATCACTGTATTTACTGCCAAAATAAATACTTTGACTAATATAAGGTGTAGGAGTATTAACAAAATTTAGAGCTAAACAATAAGATGCTCCTATATGACTCTTATCTTAATTATTCATAGTTGTTTGTATTCCACTGAGCCTAAAGACATATGTTTATTTATTTTCCACTAACTATAAAAAAGAATGAGTTTCCAAAAGAAGACAAGTCAGTAGATACAGGATTAAGAGTGGTGGCTTGAGATAATTAGACCAATGTCAGAAAACCCAGTGTTGTTTCCTCTTCTCATAGGTTCAATTTCTAATTTAATAAAACATTATTTTCAGACTCCTACAGAAAACTCTTTTCTAAACACTGACAAGAAAACATATGGTCCACAGTTGTCATCAATCTTCTGAATCTATGGGCCTCTAAGAGTGAAACTAAACAGGCCTACAATATACCAGTCTGTAGTACTGTGGAACATTTCCCAAAAGCATGAATCAAAGCACATACACTGAAGATGTTCTCCAATTTGCATGCATGTATCTTCACTGTGATATTGATTAGGCTGTTGGAAACTAGATACGTTATACACGAACAGATTTCCTTTTAAATTGGACTTTAAAGGTATAAAACACAAAAGAATTATGTAGAAGTTTAATGGTATTATTTAAAATTATTTCCAACTCCTTTTCTCTTCTAGTCTATTGGCTTTAAAATACAAACTGTCTTTGTAATCAGTTTTTCCTTATTAATTTATACTTTAGGCTAATTGAGATTCTACATAAGTAAGTTTTAAACTAATCTGTAGTGACAGAAATCAGTATTTATGAAATTATTTTTATATGCAGGAGAGTTAAGAAGTCAGTGTGAGGAAGGAAAAAAAAAAAGATTGAATTGCTCTGAAATATCCTCTTTTGGTGAAATGATATAGACTAAGGAGTTTGAAGACAGAGGTTCAAGTACAAATTCTGCCATTAAATGTACATGTAAAGGAAGTAGCCTAATTCTCTGCATGTGTTTCTTTAAGTAAAGAATATGGATAAATGTTTTCTTTTGGAAGATGTTTTAGGACTGTTACATAAATGAAAATTTATAAAACTGTGTGCAGTATTATTTATAATATAAATTCTGAAATGTTAAAAATAATTACGGAAGGGAATTCTTACTGAGTCAAGTTGTAAGAATTATGGACTGGTGCTAAGGGGTTACTTAAGAAAAGTTGTCTTTCTTAGCTAACAGGAACCTGGAATGTTAGGTCCATGAATCAAGGTAAACTGGATGTGATCAAGGAGAAGATGGCATGATAGGAATCAATGAACTGAAATGGACAAGAATGGGGAAATTCAAATGGCCATTATATTTACTACTTTGAGCAAGAATCCATTAGTAGAAATGGAGACGCCTTCATAGTCCACAAAAGAGTCCAAAATCCAGTATATACATGCTCAGTCACTAAGTCATGTCCAGTGCTTTGTGGTGCTATGGACTGTACCTGCCAGGCTCCTCTGTCCATGGGATTTTCCAGTCAAGAATACTTGGATGCAATCTCAAAATTGACAGAATGATCTTGGTTCATTTCCAAGCACACCATTCAACATCACAGTAATCCAAATCCTTGGAAGAAAAGTTATGACCAATCTAGATAGTATATTCAAGAGCAGAGACATTACTTTGCCAACTAAGGTCTGTCTAGTCAAGGCTATGGCGTTTCCTGTGATCATGTATGGATGTGAGAGTTGGACTGTGAAGAAGGCTGAGCACTGAAGAATTGATGCTTTTGAACTGTGGTGTTGGAGAAGACTCTTGAGAGTCCCTTGGACTACAAGGAGATCCAACAAGTCCATTCTGAAGGAGATCAGCCCTGGGATTTCTTTGGAAGAAATGATTCTAAAGCTGAAGCTCCAGTACTTTGGCCACCACATGTGAAGAGTTGACTCATTGGAAAAGACTCTGATGCTGGGAGGGATTGGGGGCAGGAGAAGGGGATGACAGAGGATGAGATGGCTGGATGGCATCATGGACTTGATGGACGTGAGTCTGAGTGAACTCCAGGAGTTGGTGATGGACAGGGAGGCATGGTGTGCTGCGATTCATGAGGTCGCAAAGAGTCGGACACGACTGAGCGACTGAACTGAACTGAACTGAACTGATGCCCCAATCACTGATCATGAAGAACCTGAAGTTGACTGGTTCTATGAAGACTTATAAGACCTTTTGGAACTATACCAAAAAAAAAAAAGATATTATTTTCATCACAGGGGATTGGAATGCAAATGTAGGAAGTCAAAAGATACTTGGAGTAAGAGGCAAGTTTGTCTTTGGAGTACAAAGTGAAGCAGGGCAAAGGTTAACAGAGTTTTGCTAAGAGAACATGCTGGGTATAGCAAGTGCTCTTTTCCAACAACCCAAGAGACAACTCTACACATCAGTTCAGTTCAGTTGTTCAGTCATATCTGACTCTGCAACTCCAAGAACCACAGCACGCCAGGCCTCCTTGTCCATCACCAACTCCTGGAGTCCACCCAAACCCATGTCCATAAAGTCAGTGATGCCATCCACCATCTCAGCCTCTGTCGTCCCCTTCTCCTCCTGCCCTCAATCACTCCCAGCATCAGAGTCTTTTCCAATGAGTCAGATCTTCACATCAGGTGGGCAAAGTATTGAAGTTTCAGCTTCAGCATCAGTCCTTCCAATGAATACCCAGGACTGATCTCCTTTAGGATGGACTGGTTGGATCTCCTACCAGTCCAAGGGACTCTCAAGAATCTTCTCCAACACCACAGTTCAAAAGCATCAATTCTTCGGTGCTCAGCTTTCTTCACAGTCCAACTCTCACATCCATACATGACTACTGGAAAAACCATAGCCTTGACTAGACAGAACTTTGTTCTCAAAGTAATGTCTCTGCTTTTGAATATGCTATCTAAGTTGGTCATAACTTTCTTTCCAAGGAGTAAGTGTGTTTTAATTTCATGGCTGCAATCAACATCTGCAGTGATTTTGGAGCCCAGAAAAATAAAGTCAGCCACTGTTTCTCCATCTATTTGCCATAAAGTGATGGGATCGGATGTCGTGATCTTAGTTTTCTGAATGATGAGTTTTAAGCCAACTTTTTCACTCTCCTCTTTCACTTTCATCAAGAGGCTTTTTAGTTCCTCTTCACTTTCTGCCATAAGGGTGGTGTCATTTGCATATCTGAGGTTATTGATATTTCTCCCTGCAATCTTGATTCCAGCTTGTGCTTCTTCCAGCCCAGTATTTCTCATGATGTACTCTGCATATAAGTTAAATAAGCAGGGTGACAATATACAGCCTTGAAGTACTCCTTTTCCTATTTGGAATCAGTCTGTTGTTCCATGTCCAGTTCTAACTGTTGCTTCCTGACTGCATACAGATTTCTCAAGAGGCAGGTCAGGTGGTCTGGTATTCCCATCTCTTTCAGAATTTTCCACAGTTTATTGTGATCCATACAGTCAAAGGCTTTGGCATAGTCAATAAAGCTGAAGTAGATGGTTTTCTGGAACTCTCTTGCTTTTTTGATGATCCAGTGGATGTTGGCAATTTGATCTCTGATTCCTCTGCCTTTTCTAAAACCAGCTTGAACATCTGGAAGTTCACAGTTCACATATTGCTGAAGCCTGGCTTGAAGAATTTTACGCATTACTTTACTAGTGTGTGAGATGAGTACAATTGTGCAGTAGTTTGAGCATTCTTTGGCATTGCCTTTCTTTGGGATTGGAATGAAAACTGACCTTTTCCAGTCCCATGGCCACTGTTGAGTTTTCCAAATTTGCTGGCAAATGTGCAGCACTTTCACAGAGTCATCTTTCAGGATTTGAAATAGCTCAACTCTACACATGGACATCACCAAATGGTCAAAAATGAAATCAGACTGTTTATGTTCTCTGCAGCCAAAGATGGAGAAGTTCTAGACACTTAGCAAAAGCAAGACCAGGACCTGAGTGTGACTCAGATCATCAGCTCCTTATTGCAAAATTCAGGCTCAAATTGTAGAAAATAGGGAAAATTGCTAGGCCATATTCAAGTATGTATGCTGAGGCACTTCCATCATACTAACTCTTTGAGACCCTATGGACTTAGGCTCTTCTGTCTATGGATTCTCCAGTCAAAATAACTAGAATGGAGTGTCATTTCCTTCTCCAGGGGTTCTTTCTAACCCAGTGATATAAATTGCGTCTCTTATGTGTCCTGCATTGGTAGGCAGGTTCTTTACGACTAGAGCCACCTGGGAGGCCCTAAATGACCTAAATAAAATCCCTTATGATTACAGAGTGGAGGTGACAAATAGACTGAAGGGATTAGATCTGGTAGACAGAGTGCCAGAAGAACTATGGATGAAGGTTTGCAATATTGTACAGGAAGCAGTGACCAAAACCATCCCAAAGGAAAATAAAGGGAAGAAGGAAAAATGGTTGTCTGAGGAAGCTTTACAAATAGCTGAGGAAAGAAGGAAAGTGGAACTCAAGTGAGAAAGGGAAAGATATGACCACCTGAATGCAGAGTTACAGAGACTAGCATGCAGAAACAAAAAGGCCTTCTTAAATGAATGATGCAAAGAAATAAAGGAAAATATAATGGGAAAGATTAGAGATCTCTTCAAGAAAACTGGAGCTATCAAGGGAACATTTCATACAAGGATGGGCACAATAAAGGACAGAAGCAATATGGACCTAATGGAAGTAGAAGATGTTATGAAGAGGTGGCAAGAATATACAGTTATACAAAAATGGTCTTAATGACCCAGATAATCACAGCAGTGTTGTCACTTACCTAGAGCCAGACATCCTGGAATGTGAAGTCAAGTGGGCCTTTGGAAGTATTACAATGAACAAAGCTAGTGGAGGTAACAGAATTCCTGCTAAGCAATTTGAAATCCTAAAAGATGATATTTTTAAAGTGCTGCATTCAATATGCCAGCAAGTTTGGAAAACTCAGCAGTGGTCACAGGACTGGAAAAGGTCAGTTTTCATCCCAATCCCAAAGAAGGGCAATGGGAAAGAATGTTTAAACTACTGAACAGTTATGCTCATTTCATATGCCAGCAAGATTATGCTCAAAATCCTTCAAGCTAGCCTTCAGCAGTATGTGAACTGAGAAATTCCTGATTTACAAACTGAGTTTAGAAAAGGCAGAAGAAAAAGAGGTCAAATTGCCAATACTGGTTGTATCAGGGAGCAGCAAGGGAATTTCAGGAAAACATCTACTGATTCATTGACTACTGAAGTCTTTGAGTTTTGTGGATCACAACAAACTATGGAAAATTCTTAAAGAGACAGGAGTACCAGATTACCTTACCTGTCTCCTGAGAAACCTGTATGTGGGTCAAGAAGCAACAGTTAGAACTGGATATGGAACAACAGATTGGTTTAAATGTGAAAGGAATAAGATAAGGTTGTATATTATCACTCTGCTTATTTAACTTATATACAGAGTACATCATGTGAAATGCCAGGCTAGATGAATCAAGCTGGAATTAAGATTTCAGACAGAAATATCAACACCCTTAGATAATCAGATGATACTACTCTAATTGCAGAAAGTGAAAATGAACCAAGGAGCCTATCGATGAGGGTGAAAGAGGAGAGTGAAAGCACTGGCTTGAAACTCAACATTCAAAAAACTTAAGATTATGGCACCCAGTCCCATCATTTCATGGCAAATAGAGGGGAAAAAAGTGGAAACAGTGACACATTTTATTTTCATGTACTCCATAATCTCTGAGAACAGTAACTGCAGTCATGAAACTAAAAGATGCTTGCTCCTCAGAAGGAAGGCTATGGCAAACCTAGACAGCGAATTAAAAATCAGAGACATTACTTTGCTGATAAAGTTCCAAACAGTCAAAGATATGGTTTTCCCAGTAGTCATGTATAAATGCAAGAGTTGGACCATAAAGAAGATTGAAAGCCAAAAAGTTGACACTTTCAAATTGTGGTGCTAAAGAAGACTCTTGAGAATCCCTTGGACTCCAATGAGATCAAACAGGTCAATCCTAAAGGAAATCAACCTTGAATAGTCATTGGAAGGAATGATGCTGAAGCTGAATCTCCAATACTTTGGCCATCTGATGAGAAAAGCTGATTCACTGGAAAAGACCCTGGGAAAGATTCAAGGCAAAAGAAGGGTGTGGCAGTGGAAGAGGTGGTTAGATAGCATCACTGACTCAATAGACATGAATTTAAGCAAACTCTAGAAGATAGTGGAGGACAGAGGATGCTGGCATGCTGCAGTCCATTTGGTCTCAAAGAGTTGGACATGACTTATCAACTGAAGAACAACAACAAACAGCCAACAGGAGCTGCTATGTCAGGTAAAATATAGAACAAGGAAATAGTTTGTATGTCTTTTAAGGATACAGTGGCAACTACAAAATTTTATTTGGAAAAAATAAATTGATCTTTGGTCGTGGGTATCCCATGCTTTGTTAGCTGATAAATATATAATTTTATTGTTTCATATGAACTAAATCCAGTAATGATTGCAATGCATTATTAAAAATAATAGGCAACACCCTTCTAAGCACTTTAGTTAACAGCTGCCATTTTTCCCTACTATCAATAAATGGGATCTCATGCTTTCCTTTCTTAGTCTCTCCCTGCTCCAGTATTTAGAACCAATCTTGATCTTAAACAAGAACTTTTTAAACAGTAGTATAGGGCTGTGTTTAACAGTATGAGTTTGGGAAATACAAGGTGTATATTTTCTATTGCCATTTTACTTATATCAGTATTAGTTAATTTTGCTCTGGTAGTATATGGCCCTCAAATCTCAGTGACTTATAGTAACAAATTTTAATTTCTTAGCTGAAGCTGGATTTTGAGTTAGCTAAAGGCTGTACCTCTGATGTGGGACCCTTGGAGTGGTCCATATGAAGGCCATGCATTTTTATGGCTACATGTTAAAGCTTATGCTGCATCTTAAGTTTCCACTGGACATGTTGTTTATCTACCTGATCAGAATTCACTGATCAAGACATCACATGGGCAAGTCAAGTCTCTTGGATAACCATGGGTTTTGGGCTTCCAAAATGTATTATCTTCCAATAGGAGGCAAGGAAAAGTCACAAGGCAATGGGCAGGGTTAGAAAATCTTACAGGGAAGGGAGGGAGAAAAAAATTGTGGACAAAAATACAGGAATTTTGCTGGCATCTATTACCACGTGTTAGATCAACAAATTTTCTGGAACTTCTCCGGGTTATTTTATAACCCCGTCTGCCAACCATCTGAAACTTTCTTAATGGAAATTCTTCTGAGTTCACATAACATGACGTAATTTTTGTTTTATCTAGTATTATACTAGATAAAGACTAGATTTATTCAAGAAAATTAGAGATACCAAAGGAACGTTTCATGCAAAGATGGGCACAGGACAGAAATGGTATGGACCTAACAGAAGCAGAAAATATTAAGAAGAAGTGGCAAGAATACACAGAAGAACTATACAAAAGAGATCTTAATGGCCCAGATCACCATGATGGTGTGATCACTCACCTAGAGCCAGACATCCTAAAATGCGAAGTCAAGTGGGCCTTAGAAATCATCACTATGAACAAAGCTAGTGGAAGTGATGGAATTCCAGTTGAGCTATTTCAAATCCTATAAGATGATGCTGTGGAAGTATTGCACTCAATATGCCAGCAAATCTGGAAAACTCAACAGTGGTCATAGGACTGGAAAAGGTCAGTTTTCATTCCAATCATAAAGAAGGGCAATGCCAAAGAATGTTCAAACTACTGCACAATTGCACCCATCTCACATGCTAGCAAAGTAATGCTCTAAATTCTCCAAGCCAGGCTTCAACAGTATGTGAACTGTGAAATTCCAGATGTTCAAGCTGGATTTAGAAATGGCAGAGGAAACAGATCAAATTGCCAACATCTGTTGGATCATAGAAAAATCAAGAGAATTTCAGAAAAACATCAACATCTGCTTTCTTGATTATAACAAAGCCTTTGACTGTATGGATCACAATAAACTGTGGAAAATTCTGAAAGAGATGGAAATACCAGACCACCTGACCTGCCTCCTGAGAATATCTGTATTCAGGTCAAGAAGCAACAGTTAGAATTGGACATGGATCAGCAGACTGGTTCCAAATTGGTAGAGGATTACTTCAAGGCTGTATACTGTCACCTTGCTTATGTAACTTCTATACAGAGTAAATAATGTGAAATTCAGTCTGGATGAAGCACATCTGGAATCAAGATTGCTGGCAGAAATATCAGTAACCTCAGATATGCAGATGACACCACTCTTATGGCAGAAAGCGAAGAACTAAAGGACCTCTTGATGAAAGTGAAAGCGGAGGGTGAAAAAGTTGGCTTAAAACTCAACATTCAGAAAACTAAGATCATGGCATCCAGTTGCATCAGTTCATGTCAAACAGATGGGGAAACAATGGAAACAGTGACAGACTTTATTTTCTTGGGCTCCAAAATCACTGTAGATGGTGACTGCCGCCATGAAATTAAAAGATGTTTGCTCTTTGGAAGAAAAACTATGACCATCCTAGAGAGCGTATTTTAAAGCAGAGACATTACTTTGCTGGCAAAGTTCTGTCCAGTTAAAAGTATGGTTTTTCCAGTAGTCATGTCTGGATGTGAGAGTTGGACTATAAAGAAAGCTGAGTGCTGAAGAATTGATGCTTTTGAACTATGGTGTTGGAGAAGACTCTTGAGAGTCCCTTGGACTGCAAGAAGATCCAACCAGTCAATCCTAAAGGAAATCAGTCCTGAATATTCATTTGGAAGGACTGGTGTTGAAACTCCAGTGCTTTGGCCACCTAATGCAATGACCTGATTCATTTGAAAAGACCCTGATACTGGGAAAGATTGAAGGCAGGAGGAGAAGGGGAAGACAGAGAATGAGATGGTTGGATGGCGTCACCTACCTGATGGACATGAGTTTAAGCAAACTTTGGGATTTGGTGATGGACATAGAAGCCTGGTGTGCTGCGGTCCATGGGATTACAAAGAGTCAGACATGACTGAGCCATTGAACTGACTGAACTGATCCTGTAAGACCTCCTTCTATCTTTCCCACTCTGTCCCAGAAAATGTAATTTTCATAGTACAGATAACACAAGTGTGCTGTCATGCACATTTTGACTGATGCTTCCTCTTTATATTCCTGTTTTCTCCAGGCATGTCTAAGTACTTGACTGATTTATTCAATGCTGTATTTATTTTTTGAGGAGGATGATAAGAAACATGTTTATTTTTATTTGAATATTGATAACTTAAGGTAAAAACATTTATATTTTTGATATATAAAAAACATGTGAAATTCATATGCCTAATCTAAGTTTTCAGAGAAGGCTGTAGCACCCCACTCCAGTACTCTTGCCTGGAAGATCCCATGGACGGAGGAGCCTGGTAGGCTGGAGTCCATGGGGATGCCAGCAGTCGGACATGACTGAGCGACTTCACTTTCAGTTTTCACTTTCATGCATTGGAGAAGGAAATGGCAACCCACTGCTGTGTTCTTGCCTGGAGAATCCCAGGGAGACGGGAGCCTGGTGGGCTGCCATCTATGGGGTCACACAGAGTTGGACACGACTGAAGCGACTTAACAGCAGCAGCAGTAGCAATCTAGATTTTAGATAAACATAACTTTGATGAGGTTTTACTCAGGAGCAAAGTATATGAATATGTAGGCAGTGTAGTGGGCTAAATTATGGCCTCCACCCTCCTTTCCAAATATATGTCTATATTCTAACTTCCACAACCTATGAATATGACCCTACTGGCAAAAAGGTCCCTGCAGGTGTAGTTAAATTAAGGATCTTGAGATGAGAATATTCTGCATTATCTGATGGGCCCTAAACCCAATAACATTTATCCATATAAGAAATGGAAGAGGAAAAGAAAGAACAGAGTTAGAGGATACATGAAGACAGAAGCAGAGGTTGGAGTTATACAGCCACAAGCCAAGGAGTGCCAGAAGCCACTAGAAGCTGGAAGAGTCCAAGGAGGATTCTCCCCTAAAGCCTTCCTAGAGAGTACATCCCTATTGACAACAACATTCTGAATTCACTTGTCTGGCCTCAAGAACTGCAGGAGAATACATTTCTGTTCTTATAAATCACTTGGTTTGTGCCAATTTATTACTGGAACCACAGGAAACTAAATATAGGTACCATATAACCATTTTTAAGGAGGAGACTAATTTTAAATCCTCTAAATACAGGATGTAATAACAAATGTCAGGTTTTAAACATATAAATGTAATTAGGTAGACTTGCTGCTTTTTATACCCTGCATAGTACTATAAATTTAATTTTATCCTACGGGTTAAATTATAACAAAATATTTCATATTATATTTATATAAATATTATCAATAATCTACAACATGGGGGTTAATCCTGTCTTCAGCAACAGTGATGGAATATATTCAACTAATTTATTTTAGAAATTGGGTTTGCTATTGTTAATAAAATTGAACTAGAAAATCACAACTAGCTGTTGAGCAACTATTGACAGGAGGATGCTGGAACCCACCAAAAAAGATACACCACATCCAGAGACAAGGGAGAAGCCACAGGAGATGTAGGAAGGACATAATCCTGATAAAATCAAATCCCATATCTGCTGGGTGGGCGACCCACAAACTGGAGAACAGTAATACCAAAGGAGCTCCCCACTGTTGTGAAGATTTTGAGCCCCACATCAGGCTTCTTAGCCTGGGGGTCCAACAAAGGGACCAGGTATCCCCAAGGAATCTGACTTTGAAGGCCAGCAAGATTTGGTTATAGGACTTCTCCACATGACTGGGGAAACCAAAGACTCTACTCTTGGAGGGCACAAACAAAAATCTTTTGTGCACCAGAATCCAGAAGAAAGGAGCAGTGACCCTACAGGAGACTGAAGCAGACCTACCTGCTAGTGTTGGAGGGGCTCCTGTAGAGGTGTGGGTCAGCAGTGGATCACCTCAGGGATGACGGCACTGGCAGCAGCAGTCCTAGGAGGTGCCCCTGGGCTTGAGCCCTTTTGTAGACTGCCATTAAAACCCTACGATAGAGACTGTAGACTCAAGGGCTGGGTCACCTCTGGCCAAAAATCTAACAGGGAGGGATTGTAGCTGTACTCATCAACAGACAATCAGATTAAACTTATACTGAGCATGGCTCTACCCATCAGAGCTTTCCCACTGCCAGTCTCACCCATCAGAAAGCTTACATAAGCCTCTTAGCCTCATCCACCAGAGAGCAAACAAGCAGCAGGAAGAACTATAATCCTGGGTAATGCCAGAAGGAAAACCATATCAAAAAAGTTACTCAAAATGAAAATGTAGAGGATTATGTCCCAAATGATGGGCCAAGATAAAACCCCAGAAAAACAACTAAGTAAAATGAAGACAGGCAACCTCCCAGGAAAATAATTCAGAATAATGGTAGTGAAGATGATCCAACTTCTTGGATACAGAATGGAGAAGACACAAGAAATGTTTACCAAAGACCAAGAAGAACTAAAGAACAAACAAACAAAGATGAAAAATACACTAGAAGGAATCGAAAGCAGAATAACTGAGGCAGAAGAACAGATAAGTGACCTGGAAGATAGAATGGTAGAAATTACTGCTGTAAAACAGAATATAGAAAAAATAATGAAGAAAAATGAAGACAGCCTAAGAGACCTCTGGGACAACATTAAACATTAAAATGTTGTCCTCTGGGACAACATTTGCATTATTGGGGTCCCAGAAGGAACAGAGAGAGAGAAAGGACCCAAGAAAATACTTGAATACATAATAGCTGAAAACTTCCCTAATATGTAAAAGGAAATAGTTAATCAAGTCCAGGAAGCATGGAGAGTCCCAGACAGGATAAATCCAAGGAGGAACACACCAAGATATACAGTAATCAAACTGACAAAAATTGAAGACATAGATAGAATATTGTAAACAACAAGAAAAAAATGACAAATAACATATAAGGGATCTCCTATAAGGTTATCTGCTGATTTCTCAACAGGAACGCTATAAGCCAGAAGTGAATGGCATGATATATTTAAAGTGATGAAAGAGAAGAACTTATAACCAGGAATACTCTATCCAGAAAGACTCTCATTCAGATTTGATGGAGAAATCAAAAGCTTTCTAGACAAGCAAAAGTTAAGAGAATTCAGCACCATGAAACTAGCTTTCCATGTTGTGTTCAGTTGTGTCTGACTCCTTGTGACCATGAACTGCAGCCCACCAGGCTTCTTAGTCCCTGGGATTTACCATGAAAGGATACTGGAGTGAGTTGCCATTTCTTACACCAGGGGATCTTTCTGACACAGGGATCAAAACTGCATCTGTTGCATTTCCTGCATTAGCAAGCAGATTCTTTACTACTGAGTCAATTGGGAAGCCCAGCTTTACCGTATGCCCCAGCAAAAACCCACTACTGTGCATATACCTTGAGAAAATCAGAATTGAAAAAGACATATGTACCTCAGTGTTCAGAAGAAGCAATGAATACAATAGCCAGGACGTGGAAGCAACCTAGATGTCCATCAACAGATGAATGAATAAAGATGATGTGGTATACACATACACACACACATATATACACACAGTGGAATATTATTAAGCCATAAAAAGAGCAAATTCAAATCAGTTCTAGTGAGGTGGATGAACCTATATTAACACACACATATATATGGAATCTAGAAAACTGATGTTGATGAACCTATTTGCAGGGAAGGAATGGAGATACAGATGTAGATAACTGGACTTGTGGACACAGAGGGGGAGTGAGATAGTTGGATGAATGGAGAAAGTAGCATCAATAGATATGCACTATCAGGTGTTAAGATGGACAGCTGCTGAAAAGTTGCTGTTTAGCACAGGTAGCCCAGTTCGGTGTGGTGTGATGACCTGGAGGGATAGGATTGGGGGAGGGGAGGAAATGGAGAGAGGATGACTAGGGAGGAAGGAAATGTATGTATAATTATGGCTGATTTGCATTGTTGTATGGCAGAAACCACAACTTTGTAAAAATTAAAAAGCTTAAATTGAAAAAATAGGAAAAACCCCACAAATGCTAAAGTAACATTCCTAGACAAGAAACACAGAGAAGGAAAAGACAAAACATAAACCCAAAACAATTAATAAAATGGTAGTAGTATCATACATATCGATAATCACCTTAAATAGATTAAATTTATCAACCAAAAGACATGGACTAACTGGGTGAATAAAAACATGTGCATGTATTCACTTCCACTTACCCATCACTCAAAGCTCCAAATAGTATGCAATTATTTTATATTGTTAAGTTAAGAATGTTTCCATTATGGCTTGCAATTGTGATTATATAATATTTTATCTGGCTATTGATTGTGAAAACTGATAAATGTCTTATACTACTGTGATTATGTTACTATTAAACATTTAATACCACTTTATCATGACTGGTCAACAGAAAATACTAGAATTCTGTATCACTAAAGCTACCATTTATTAGAAAAATCTGTAAACATGTTTTAAAATCCAAAGGAACATGAGAATTATTCTGGACATTTTTTTTGAAGAATACAAAGCCCAGGTATTGTTTTATTCTCCAAAGCTTCAGATGTGATTCTAATGAGCAGCCATGTTTAAAAACAACTGCTCTTATATGATGATCTTTTATCTAAATTGTTTCACTTTTTCTATTTCATATTCAAAGCTCCCATTTCATTTAGTTTAGGTTTTCAATTTCTATATCCCTGTTTCTTGTTTTTCTTTCTCAAGCATTTATCAAGTATAGTTGAAAATCTTTTGTACATATATAAATATACATATAGTAAATATAATAAAATATGGTATTTTAGAAAACAACAAATTTTTGCTTAGCTAAAAAATTTATGATATTTTGGTTCCATTTGACCAAGTATGAATAGAATGCTAGATTTCAACTTATATTCACTCAAAAATTTGATATAGTCCCATTTATTTGGGCATATAGTATTATGGTTAAAAGTCTAGAAAGATTAGTGATTTTTTTACCAAAAAAATTGAATTTTTTGAAAATTCTAATATTCAAAAAAGCTTTAAACTTGTAATCCAATTTTGAGAATATAAAGAAATACTATGTTGGGGAAAAAAAAGCAAGGAAATTAACATGTGATACAGTATTATTAACTAAACACAGACTTTGTTCAAATTTCAAAAAAATTTATGCTACTGCCCACTGTTTGTTTTCATATCTTATTCAAAATTACACATTGTATTTAGTTGCATTAAGCAGCTTCAGCTGCTTGTCACAAATTCTGATAAATTCTCATTCTATTGTGTTACAAATATTTTCTAATTTTCCTTGTTATGACTTCTTAAGATATGCTCATCATTTAACACTGGATACTTAACTTCCAAATATATGGTTTTTTTTAAAATATCTTTGATATTAATTTCTCATCTGAGTGCTTTCTTCTCTGCAATCACCTTCCATGTTTTTTCAGTCTTTCAGTTTTATTAAGATTTCAACAGTTAAGTCAAAGATCTCTCTTGGTAAATGTCACGTTGTACTTGAAAACATGTGGGTTATTTTCAAATATCTTTTAATATTAATTGCTAACATAATTCCACAGTGATAAGAGAACAGAGTCTGTATTATTTCCATACTTTTAGACCATGAAACTTTTGCACCTTCTTCTGTGGCCCTGGATATGTTCCAGTGTATCCTGGTTTATGGTCTATGGGAACTTGAGTAGAATTTGTATCCTGATGTGTGAAAATTGTATACATCTTAATTATGTTGAATGGGTTCATAGTACTTTTCAGGTCTACTATATCCTTATTCTTTTCTTTACATTTATTCCATTAATTTTTGAGAGCTTGATAATGAAACTCTAGCTAAAAATCTGAATTAATCTACATAAAACATAATTGCAGTGTATAATAGAACTATATGTAACCTTGTTCTCCATTTTTCAAGTCTCCTGTAAATGTGTTATTATACTTTTGTAATTTATAAAGCAAAAATTAAAACAAGCGGCTTGTTTCAACATCTACTTTCCTACTTTATTTCATTATTCAGCTGTAAAAGAGAATAATTTCTCAAAATGCAATGGGTTTCTTAGTCTAGCTGGGAAAACTTAGTGTTAAATAGGTCACAGAAATTTTCCTTATGGGCTACATTACCAATAAAATTAAATCATCTACCATATGGTTTTTGGAGAACACAAGCAACCAGAAATCCTACATGTCAGAGTAACTAACTTAGTTTTAGCACACGCATCTTTCCATAATGTATAAAGATAATAAAAATAAAGTTTATATGATAAATCTAATTAAAAATAGACATATCTAATAAAAAAGGCCATGTTCCCACTCCAAAATAATAGAAAATTTCCAACCTGTCAGCATCATTGTAGGCTTGAAGACATTGGGCCACAAGAAAGATATACTGTAGAATTACTCTAGGAAAGTAATTTTAATTGAAAGAAATTATTAACAGAGTGAAGATAACCTAGCAGTTTATAGACTTCAGATCAAAAATTTTGCATATGTTGCTTTATATATGCCTATATTTTGCTTATAAGAACTATCTATTGGATGAGAGCTTTCTAAGCATTTTTCTTTCTTCTGCATGGGCCATTTATATATGTTCTCTATTAACTCCTACAATCTACCAATAACTAAGGGTCTTCATAATTCTGTCCCATGCAATTGATAATTTATGGAGGATTGGCTACAATACACAAATGGAGTCATTATTAGTAAAGTTATCATCAACACTAACATAAGTAGCATGTTAAGGGAAAAACAAGAATAGTGTTAGACAGTAAGGGATAAAAATTCAAAAAGAGGTAACCTGGATTAATTTATCAGATTTAACAGTACAATTAAAAATTAAAACCTGCTTCTCTTAAGAATAATTAAGAATTCAAACCTACTTCTTTGACATAATCCACATTTCCCCCCCTATGTTTTAAAGAATATTCTTCAGAATTCTAAGACTTAGTTTTTATAGACCAGTTGTAATTCTACAACAAAATTAAGAGGAAGGTGCTAAGATTTCCAATATACCTCCTGATCCCATGCGTACATAGTCTCTTCCATTATCAACATCACCCATGAGAGTGATTCTGTTTTTATCAGCAATGAACTTGCATTGACACATCATTATCATCAAAAGTCTAACAATTTACGTTATGATTTGCTTTTGGCGCCATACACTCTATAGGTCTGGATAAATGTATAATAACATATATAACAGTATAATATCATACAGAGTATTTTCACTGTCCTAAATATCCTTGGTGCTCTGCCTATTCATTTTTTCCCCTTTCCCATCCCTGATAACCACTAAGCTTGTCTCCATAGTTCCTTCTCAGAATATTACTCAGTTTTAATCATGTAATATGTAACTTTGTAGATAAGGTTTTTCCAATAGTAATATGGACATAATGTTCCCTTATTTCTTTCCATCATTTAATAGCGCATTTCTTTTTGGCACTGAATAATAGTTTATCAATTACAACAGTTTTCTTATCTGTTAACCTAATGGACATCTTAGTCCTTTCGAAGTTTTGGCGATTATGGATAAAAATGTATATGGATACATCTCTGGATGAAGATTTATGTGTAGACATATATAAGATTTTCAAATCCTTTGAGTATTCACCAAGAAGCACAATTTTTAGGCAATATGATAGGAATTTTTTTTTAAGAAACCATCAAACTGTCTTCCAAAATGACTGGATCATTTTGTATTCTACCAGTAACTTACAAAGAGTTTCTACTGTCTTAACATACAAAGAGTTCCTATTGTTTAATATCCCTTATCAGCATTCAATGATCTCAGTATTCTGAATTTTGGCTGTTCTAATAGGTGCATAGAGGTATCTCATTAGAGTTTTAAGTTGCATTTCACTGATGATTTATGATGTGTGTAATATTTTTATGTTAGTCATCAGTACATCTATCTTCTTTGATGAGGTGTCTGTTACGGTTCTGGCCCATTTTTAATTGGGGTGATTGTTTTCTTATTCTTTCATTTTAATAGTCAATGTATATTTTGAATAACAATTCTTTATGATGTATTTGGGCTTCCCAGGTGGCTCTAGTGGTAAAGAACCCGCCTGCCAATGCAGGTAGACATAAGAGATGCAGGTTTGGTCCCTAGATCGGGAAGATTCCCTGGAGGCCACCCTCTCCTGTATTCTTGCCTGGAGAATTCCATGGACAGAGGAGCCTGGCAGGCTGCAGTCCACAGGGTCAGATAGAGTCGGACATGACTAACGTGACTTAGCACACATGCACGCATGATGTACTCAACAAGCGTTTTCTCCCATCTGTGGCTTACCTTGTCATTCTCTTGATACTAACACAGAGCAGAAATTTTAAATTTTAATGAAGGCCAGCGAATTGATTATCTCTTTAATAGGCTGTGTCTTTGGTGTGTATCTAGTAAGTCATCAACATACACACCTCCATCAAGATTTTGCTGTTTGTTATCTTCTAGGAGTTTTAGAGTTTTATGTTTTATATTTAGGTCTGTGGTCAATAACCTCAGATATGCAGATGACACCACCCTTATGGCAGAAAGTAAAGAGGAATTAAAGAGCTTCTTGATGAAAGTGAAAGAGGAGAGTGAAAAAAACTAGCTTAAAACTCAACATTAAAAAAATGAAGATCATGGCATCTGGTCCCACCACTTCATGGCAAATAGATGGGGAAACAATGGAAACAGTGACAGAGTTTATCTTCTTGGGCTCCAAAACCACTGCAAATGATGACTGCAGCCATGAAATTAAAAGACGCTTACTCCTTGCAAGAAAAGCTATGACCAACCTAGACAGCATGTTAAAAAGCAGAGACATTACTTTGCCAACAAAGGTCTATATAGTCAAAGCTATGGTTTTTTAAGCAGTCATGTATGGATGTGAGAGTTGTACCATATAGAAAGCTGAGCGCTGAAGAATGGATGCTTTTGAACTGTAGTGTTGGAGAAGACTCTTGAGAGTCCCTTGGACTGCAAAGAGATCAAACCAGTAAATCCTGAATATTCATTGTTAGGACTGAGGCTGAAGCTCCAATACTTTAGCCACCTGATGCAGAGAACTGACTCATTGGAAAGATCCTGATGCTGGGAAAGCTTGAAAGCATGAGGAGAAGGAGAAGAGGATGACAGATGATGAGATGGTTGGATGACATTACCAACTTGATGGACATGAGTTTGAGCAAGTTCTGGGAGTTTGTTTGTACAGGGAAGCCTGGCATGCTGCAGTCTATGGGATCACCAAGAGTCAGACACAATTGAGCGACTGAACTGAAGGTTGAATAATATTTTATTGTACGTATATACGCATTTTATTTATTCATCTACTAATCGAATACTTGGGTTGCTTTCACATTTTGTTTATTGTGAATAATGCTGCTATGAACAATGGTGTACAAATACCTATTCAGGCTTCTGCTTTTAATTCTTCAGGACATATATCCCAGAACAGATTTCTTGGATCATGTGGTAATTCCAGTATTTATATTTTTGAGAAACTGCTATGCTACTAGTCACACTTGTGAAAGTATCCCTTAATGGTGTAGTACCATACTTTAAATTCTACAGTAATCAGAAAAATAACAAAACAAAGAATTATAGCTAATAAATCAGAAAAAGATATAATAAAGATGTCAAAAGTACAAAAATGATAGAAAAACAAAGAACTGATGGAAATATAGGAAACAAATACAAAAAATGGTAACTGCACCAATAATTATATTAAATATGACTAGTCTAAATGCAACACGTAAAAGGTAGAATATTCAGATTGCATAAAATAGTATGACTCAATTATAAATTGCCTCTAAGAAACAAACCTCAAATATGGAGAACAAAATAGGTTAAAGTGAAAGGATGGACAACTATCTATAATGCCAATACTATTCAAAAGAATATGGCAGATATTGAAGAATCCTTGCATCCCTGGGATAAAGCCCACTTGGTCATGATGTATGATCTTTTTAATGTGTTGTTGGATTCTGATTGCTAGAATTTTGTTGAGGATTTTTGCATCTATGTTCATCAGAGATATTGGCCTGTAGTTTTCTTTTTTTGTGACATCTTTGTCAGGTTTTGGTATTAGGGTGATGGTGGCCTCATAGAATGAGTTTGGAAGTTTACCTTCCTCTGCAATTTTCTGGAAGAGTTTGAGTAGGATAGGTGTTAGCTCTTCTCGAAATTTTTGGTAGAATTCAGCTGTGAAGCCATCTGGACCTGGGCTTTTGTTTGCTGGAAGATTTCTGATTACAGTATCAATTTCCGTGCTTGTGATGGGTCTGTTAAGATTTTCTATTTCTTCCTGGTTCAGTTTTGGAAAATTGTACTTTTCTAAGAATTTGTCCATTTCTTCCACGTTGTCCATTTTATTGGCATACAACTGCTGATAGTAGTCTCTTATGATCCTTTGTATTTCTGTGTTGTCTGTTGTGATCTCTCCATTTTCATTTCTAATTTTATTGATTTGATTTTTCTCTCTTTGCTTCTTGATGAGTCTGGCTAATGGTTTGTCAATTTTATTTATCCTTTCAAAGAACCAGCTTTTGGCTTTGTTGATTTTTGCTATGGTCTCTTTTGTTTCTTTTGCATTTATTTCTGCCCTAATTTTTAAGATTTCTTTCCTTCTACTAACTCTGGGGTTCTCTAACTCTTCCTTTTCTAGTTGCTTTAGTTGTAGAGTTAGGTTATTTATTTGACTTTTTTCTTGTTTCTTGAGGTATGCCTGTATTGCTATGAACTTTCCTCTTAGCACTGCTTTTATAGTGTCCCACAGGTTTTGGGTTGTTGTGTTTTCATTTTCATTAGTTTCTATGCATATCTCAACATAATAAAAGCTATCTATGACAAACCCACAGCAAACATTATCCTCAATGGTGAAAAATTGAAAGCATTTCCCCTAAAGTCAGGAACAAGACAAGGGTGTCCACTTTCACCGCTACTATTCAACATAGTTCTGGAAGTTTTGGCCACAGCAATCAGAGCAGAAAAAGAAATAAAAGGAATCCAAATTGGAAAAGAAGAAGTAAAACTCTCACTGTTTGCAGATGACATGATCCTCTACATGGAAAACCCTAAAGACTCCACCAGAAAATTACTAGAGCTCATCAATGAATATAGTAAAGTTGCAGGATATAAAATCAACACACAGAAATCCCTTGCATTCCTATACACGAATAATGAGAAAGTAGAAAAAGAAATTAAGGAAACAATTCCATTCACCATTGCAACGAAAAGACTAAAATACTTAGGAATATATCTACCTAAAGAAACTAAAGACCTATATATAGAAAACTATAAAACACTGATGAAAGAAATCAAAGAGGACACTAATAGATGGAGAAATATACCATGTTCATGGATTGGAAGAATCAATATAGTGAAAATGAGTATACTACCCAAAGCAATTTACAAATTCAATGCAATCCCTATCAAGCTACCAGCCACATTTTTCACAGAACTAGAACAAATAATTTCAAGCTTTGTATGGAAATACAAAAAACCTCGAATAGCCAAAGCAATCTTGAGAAAGAAGAATGGAGCTGGAGGAATCAACTTGCCTGACTTCAGGCTCTACTACAAAGCCACAGTCATCAAGACAGTATGGTACTGGCACAAAGACAGACATATAGATCAATGGAACAAAATAGAAAGCCCAGAGATAAATCCACACACATATGGACACCTTATCTTTGACAAAGGAGGCAAGAATATACAATGGAGTAAAGACAATCTTTTTAACAAGTGGTGCTGGGAAAACTGGTCAACCACTTGTAAAAGAATGAAACTAGATCACTTTCTAACACCGCACACAAAAATAAACTCAAAATGGATTAAAGATCTAAATGTAAGATCAGAAACTATAAAACTCCTGGAGGAGAACATAGGCAAAACACTCTCAGACATAAATCACAGCAGGATCCTCTATGATCCACCTCCCAGAATTCTGGAAATAAAAGCAAAAATAAACAAATGGGATCTAATTAAAATTAAAAGCTTCTGCACAACAAAGGAAAATATAAGCAAGGTGAAAAGACAGCCATCTGAATGGGAGAAAATAATAGCAAATGAAGCAACTGACAAACAACTAATCTCAAAAATATACAAGCAACTTCTGCAGCTTAACTCCAGAAAAATAAACGACCCAATCAAAAAATGGGCCAAAGAACTAAATAGACATTTCTCCAAAGAAGACATACGGATGGCTAACAAACACATGAAAAGATGCTCAACATCACTCATTATTAGAGAAATGCAAATCAAAACCACAATGAGGTACCACTTCACACCAGTCAGAATGGCTGCGATCCAAAAATCTGCAAGCAATAAATGCTGGAGAGGGTGTGGAGAAAAGGGAACCCTCCTACACTGTTGGTGGGAATGCAAACTAGTACAGCCACTATGGAGAACAGTGTGGAGATTCCTTAAAAAATTGCAAATAGAACTACCTTATGACCCAGCAATCCCACTTCTGGGCATACACACCCAGGAAACCAGAATTGAAAGAGACACATGTACCCCAATGTTCATCGCAGCACTGTTTATAATAGCCAGGACATGGAAACAACCTAGATGTCCATCAGCAGATGAATGGATAAGAAAGCTGTGGTACATATACACAATGGAGTATTACTCAGCCGTTAAAAAGAATTCATTTGAATCAGTTCTGATGAGATGGATGAAACTGGAGCCGATTATACAGAGTGAAGTAAGCCAGAAAGAAAAACACCAATACAGTATACTAACACATATATATGGAATTTAGGAAGATGGCAATGATGACACTGTATGCAAGACAGGGAAAGAGACACAGATGTGTATAATGGACTTTTGGACTCAGAAGGAGAGGGAGAGGGTGGGATGATTTGGGAGAATGACATTCTAACATGTATACTATCATGTGAATTGAATCGCCAGTCTATGTCTGACGCAGGATGCAGCATGCTTGGGGCTGGTGCATGGGGATGACCCAGAAAGATGTTCTGGGGAGGGAGGTGGGAGGGGGGTTCATGTTTGGGAATGCATGTAAGAATTAAAGATTTTAAAATTTAAAAAATAAAAAACTAAAAATTAAAAAAAAAAAAAAAAAAAAAAAGAATATGGCAGTGGCTAAAATAACAGTCAACAAAGTAGATTTCAAAGTACAGGGCAATACCAGCAATAAAAAGTCATTTGATAATGAAAAAGGTCAAAATTCAGTAGGATATAATAATCCCAAATGTTTATGAACAGGCAAAATACTTGAAACAAAAACTGATATAAGTTCATAGAGAAACGCAGTAACAATTATAGTTGGTGATTTGAATTCCTCTTCTCTAACAAGTGATAGAGTGATGGGCCCAAAATTAGTTAGCACTAGAAGACATGAAAAATACCATTGACAGTAGTATCAAAATATGAAATGCTTTGGAATAAATCTGACAAAGAACATGAAAGGCATATACACTGAAAACTAGAAATTATATGAGAGAAATTAAAGAGGTTGTTTAATAAATTAAGATAGGTAACATATTCATAAATTCAAATTCCTAAACATTAATTCTCCCTAAGGATCTATAGGTTCAACACAATCCCAATTAAAATTCCAGTAACCATCAGTTGTAGAAATTTAACAGTTGTTGTTGTTCAGTCATTCAGCTGTGTCTAGCTCTTTGCAGCCCCATGGACTGCAGCATGCCAGGCTTCCCTGTCCTTCACTATTTCCTGAAGTTTGCTCAAATTCATGTGCATTGAGTCAATGATACCATCCAATTATTTCATCCTCTGTTGCCCCCTTCTCCTCCTGCCCTCAGTCTTTTCCAGCATCAGGGACTTTTCCAATGAGTTGGCTCTTTGCATCAGGTGGTGAAAGTGTTGGAATTTCAGCTTCAGCCTCAGTCCTTCCAATGAATATTCAATGTTGATCTCCTTGAGGACTGACTGGTTTGATCTCTTTGGTCCAAGGAACTCTCATGAGTCTTCTCCAGCAACACAGTTGGAAAGCATCAATTTTTCAGCACTTAGCCTTCTTTATGGTTTAACTCTCACATCTGTACAGGACTACTGGAAAAAACCATATGTTTGATTATATGGATCTTTTAAATATGCTGTCTAGTTTTGTCTTAGCGTTTCTTCAAAGGAGCAAGCATGTTTTAATTTCATGGCTGTAGTCACCATCCTCAGTGATTTTGAAGCCAAGGAAAATAAAGTCTGTCACTGTTTCCATTCTTTCCCCATCTATTTGCCTTGAAGTGATGGGACTGAATGCTGTGATCTTCATTTTTTTGAATGTTGAGTTTTAAGCCAGCTTTTTCACTTTCATCTTCAACAAGAGTCTCTTTAGTTCCCCTTCACTTCCTGCCATTAGGGTGGTATCATCTTGTATATCTAAGGTTATTGTTATTTCTCCTGGCGATCTTGGTTCCAGTTGTAATTCATCCAGCTCAGCATTGCACATGATAACTTGCATGCAAGTTAAATAGGAAGGGTGACAATATACAGCCTTGATGCACTCCTTTCCCAATTTTGAACCGTCCTTTGTTCCATGTCCGGTTCTAACTCTTGCTTCTTGACATGAATACAAGTTTCTCAGAAGGCAGGTAAAGTGGTCTGGTATTCCCATCTCTTGAGGAATTTTTCAGTTTGATGTGATCCACACAAAGGCTTTAGCATAGGCAGTGAAGCAGAAGCAGATGATTTTCCAGAATTCTCTTGCATTTTCTATGATCCAGTGGATATTGGCTATTTGATCTCCGGTTCCTCTGCCTTTTCTAATCTAGCTTGAACATCTGGAATTCTCTGTTTCGTACTGTTGAAGCCCCACTTAGAGAAACTTGAGCATTACTTTGCTAGCATGTGAAATGGTGCAATTGTACAGTAGTTTGAACATTCTTTGTCATTTCTCTTCTTTGGGATTGGAATGAAAGCTGACCTTTTCCAGTCCTGTGGCCACTGCTGAGTTTTCCAAATTTGCTGGCATATTGAGTGCACCACTTCCACAGCATCATCTTTCAGGATTTGAAATAGCTCAGCTGGAATTCTATCATTTCCATTAGCTTTGTCCATAGTAATGCTTCCTAAGGCCCACTTGACTTCACATTCCAGGATGTCTGGCTCTGAGTGAGTGACTATACCATCATGTTTATCTGTGTCATTAAGACCTTTTTTGTACAGTTCTTCTTGTATTTATGCCACCTCTTGTTAATATCTTTTACTTCTGTTAGGTCCTTACTGTTTCTGTCCTTTATTGTCCCATATTCTGTCCCATGTTTGTGTGTAATGTTCCCTTGGTATCTCCAATTTTCTTGAAAGGATCTCTTTCTTCTTCTTTGTTTTACTCTATTTCTTTGCATTGTTCAGTTAAGAAAGCTTTCTTATCTTTCCTTGATATTTTTAGAAATTTATAGCATGATTCTGAAATTCATATTGGTGAGAATGCAGAATAGGGAAACTGTGTAAAAGAGTAAATTTCAACTCTTATCCAGAATAAAATAAGTTCTCATAACTCAATTAAATATGTTACCCAATTAAAATTGGGGATAATATTTGAAGTGACAGTTAACCTAAGAAATTATAAGAATGACAAATAAGCATATTGAAAATATTCAAAATCATAAGTAATTAGGGAAATGCAATTAGAATCATGATGAGATACCACTACATGCCTATTAGAATGACTAACCATAATAAGTGCTAGCAAAGATGTAAGGAAACTGGAACTTTCATACACTTCTGGTGTGAACATAAAACAGAACAATTCTATTGTGAAACATTTGGGTAGTTTCCTAAAAAGTTGAATATACACCTACTATATGATTTTGCCATTCTACTCCTAGTTAATTACTCAGAGTGAATGAAAGCATCTGGGCATACAAAGACATGTAAGTAAGTATCCATGACAACTTTCTTTGCAATACTTAATAATTAGAAAAACTCAAAGGTTCAACTGTTGAATTAATTAATAAATTATTATATATTGATACAATGGCATACTACTCAGGAATAAAACATGGACTATTAATATGCAGAAAAATTAATGAAATTCAAGCCATTTACATCAAGCAGAAACAAGATTTGAAACATAGTGCACACTATAAAAGTAAATTTACATAAAAACCGAGAAAATTCAAAGTAATTTACAATGACAGAAAGTATACATCAGTGTATGTCAGGAGATCCAGATAGCGGACAGCACAAAAGATGGGGAGAGTAGTTGATTATAAGGCGCTTGAAGAAACTATTAGGGGTGATGGATATGATGTCTCTATGCTGACTGTAGGGATGATTTCTCTGGTATGTACATACAACACCCTCATCAAATTGGATACTTTTAATATGTGCTGTTCACTGTAAACGAGGGGAAAAAAAGGAAAAAGAGAAAAGAACAATGGAATCATTGATTAGTAACTCTGAGTCCCTGGAAATATTTTTATTGCTACGTTATAAATGTGTAGCCCTTACACTAAATGGAAGTATGTAATGTTAATTTTAGCCAGTCTTATTTGATCACGTGTATATTAGCTCCATTCTTTGAGAAAATTTATCTTCTTTTCTATTTTGATTGTTGCTAATTTACCAAAAGTTTACTTCATGTGTTGGGAATCTTGTCATCAAGTCCCAAAGTCTATCTTCTTTAGATTTCATAGGTTTCATTGCATTTTAATTCTACACATTGACCTAGGACTACAAAAAGTCTGCTGGAAAATATTTTGTTAAACCAGTGGCTTCAGTGTAACTGCAAGTAATTAAAAAGCATGTTCCACAGAAAATTTCAAGGGAGGTCATCATGACCAGAGCACTGCTGTATTCTCAATGTTTATTCAGACAGCACCATGTACAATTAGCCATATACTAGGAGAAAGCAGATTATTTCTGCTTGCTTCCTGACATTGGAATGGTTTGGCATTTGACATTGTGCCATTTAATTGTTAAAAAAAACTCTGAGCTGTAAAGCTTTGTCTTTTCGCATTTTACTGACGATCTGAGACCTAAAGTTAAGTTTAATAACTTATTTTCTGAGCATGAATCTTTCTGTTTAAACTGATTCTATATTCACGGAGAATTATTTGACTTTTTTCTACTTTTTTTCTTTCAAACATATTTCAAGTAAATACAATTTTATTTTTTAACATGTGCAAGTAATGTCAGTAAAAATTCTTTGAATAATGGACTTGTAATTGACTCTGAAGGCCAGTGTACTTACTAGTACATGAAAGATAAGAACATTAAAATTGACCCTTTAAATTAAAAATTTTATTAAAATAACTTTTATTATCACTAAATGGAGTGAGGGTTTGAAGGGTTTAAATGTTATTGTGGACATACACTTTTAACGGGAAAAGATCCTGAGGTTAAGTCTAAATGCTTAATGAAAATGGTCCATTTTGTAATATTAATGATAGCTACTCATTAACAGTCTACTATGTCCAAGTCAACCTGCCTAAACTCTTTATGTATCTGCTGATGCTGCTACTAAGTTGCTTCAGTCGTGTCCAACTCTGTGTGACCCCATAGACGGCAGCCCACCAGACTTCTAGGTCCCTGGGATTCCCCAGGCAAGACCACTGGAGTGGGTTGCCATTTCCTTCTCCAATGCATGGAAGTGAAAAGCAAAAGTGAAGTTGCTCAGGCATGTCTGACTCTTCACGACCCCATGGACTGCAGCCTACCAGGCTCCTGCATCCATGGGATTTTCCAGCTTGGGTTGCCATTGCTTTCTCCAGTTTATGTACCTAATATTATTCAATCCTTACAAAAGTCTCGCTTGGAAACTCATTTTTTAGTAAGAATAGGGTAAAAACAAAGAAAGAACCTTTTTATCAAGATGTTTCATAAGTTCACAAAATATTAAGTAGTTGTAGAATAATTTTCAATAAAATATTTCAATAATTTAAAGAATTTACAAGTGAAATAAACAGTTTAGGTAAGTTTTCCAAAGCAAATATGTATAGGTATTTAATTATTACTGGGATATAGTCTTATAGCTGGTATTCCAGTTATGAGGCCTTTGTCACAAATTGCCTAGCATGACAAGGGGAGAGGAAAATAATTCTGCTAAATGAGCTGTGGTTCTATCCATGCTGAGAAGAGATAAAGTGAAAACTGCTCTTTGATTCCCAGAAAGACATGTTATTAACCCAATTAAGTTTATTTCTTTAAGCTATATCTTAGCTAGACCAAAATTTGTCATTTTTCCTTTCCAATCGTTAGTTGATATAGTTCAGAGAACTGCTGAACAAAACTTTGATCCTAAAAGCAAGGCAAATCAGCAAAGCTGAATACTTTAGGTACTACTGTTTTATTTTGGTGAAGATTTATGGATATATATACACAGCCTCATGTAATTCAAAGAGTTTGCAAACAGAGCAGCTATAAATGATGTCTCAAGCAAAAGAAAAACAAAAATTCTTTCTATTACATGTAGTGGTTTAAAAAAGGTTACTTCTATGCTAACTAACAGATGTGAAAATGGTACAGGTAAACTCTTCCAAACCATTCAGTACATTTTACTGAACCATTCTAATTACCATTTAATGACTACTCTTAAAATTGAATTTTTCAAATAAAAGTAATACTGTCTGTGTAATAGCTGGAGAGAAATTTAAAGTGTGGATCAATTTCCTTTATTTGCCAGAATAAGAATACTTTCATTAACTGAGAAGAATACATCTGAAGATTCAGTCTGAAGGACTATCAATAATCATACTTTCCCAGCACCCTGATTTCTTCTGTACGGTATAATGCTTATTACTTTTATTACTTTTCTTTATCTGTGCCATTTCTTTTTGATGCATTCACAGTTATTTTCTCACATGAAATAGAAGTTAGTGTAATAAAAATAATTCTGAAGAATTTTTAAAAGCTGCCTTTAGATATAGTTTGGCTGCTTAGTAGCTCTTGGATTGTGCACCTAACTTCAACTCTTTTAGCTTCACTTTCCCAGTTTACAAAATGAGAACTGTCAATCTAGCTCACAGTATCGAGAGTCTACAGGGATAAGTATTGGGAAATTGCTTTGTTAATTATAACATGCCACATGATTGCAGGTAAGTAGTAATACCACATTTAATAGTGATTGTATCCATATGACCTTGTGCCTTATAGCGTCTCTCAGTGGTCTCCACATTGGTTGTGTTCATCCATCCGCTGGCCCCTGGAGTGTCATGCCTGATACAACCTATTATGGTTGCAGGCTCTGTTTCTTCTTTCATCAGCTTTGAGACACTTGGCTCCAAATGGCAATTGCCTGCTCCATTGGTCTGCCAAAAGATACAGTTTCCTAGGAGTCAATGTCTGTGTGTGTTTGAAGTTCTTTCACAGTGAAACTTAGGAATGTTTCATCAATCTTCCCTGCTGATAGCGATTCTACTTTAGTCCAGCATTCAGAAAGTGAATGGGTATCTTGCTGACATTGAACCTGCACACACGTCCTGCCCAGAGGATCTATGCTGCAGCCTGCAGAGTTGCAATATGGTTAAGCTAAATTCATTCTAAGAAACCATTCTAGCACATTCTTGTCAAGTTTATAATGCCAAGCCTTGCATGTGTCATGTACTAATTTATGAACTTCTTATGGGCTCATGTTGCCTAATAAAGTGCTGATCTCACTGTGGATATTTATTTAAAAATTGGTTTCATTGATAATTTATATAATAAAATGGTAAATATCAGAAGACTATCTTGAACTTGGAAATAATAAAAATGACATTTATTGAGCACTTACCATGTCACATATTTTAAATTATACTCTATATCATAACTTCTTTTTATTCCCTTACTTTATTACTATACAGTTTTTCTGATAAGGAAACTTAGGCACATGGGGTTCAAGAAATGTGCCTCAAAGAGCTGACCTAGAATATAAGCTGAATTTGAATGAAGCAGACCTGCCTCTGAACCTGAGCCATTAATCATTCCACCATTATATTATGCATTTTAAACATGAAGGAATGCTTGTTAATAGAGAGATGTCTAAACATTGGATATATACTTGAGAAATAAAGTATTTATATGAAACTCTCATCATCTATACTCTGGTAAGAGAGAATTAATGTCCTAGAGCTGTTTCCAGGACTATGAGTCTTGTAATTACGTGTGTGTGTATTGGGATACAGTGTAATTTGTGGCATTAAAATATTCAGTGCTACTTATTTTCTGAGGAAAGCTATCTCATTGTTTTAAAGGAAGGGGATAAATGAAATTACATAAAATAACATAATAATATAACCACTTTAATACACTAAAGAGTATTATCTGGGGGAGACTGACCACCTGTTTAAGTCAACTGGGAGAGGGCTTTCTCTTAATTCAGTAAGAAGACCACCAGTAGCTATGATATTAAAGTTTACCATTAGCTCATCTAAGAGATGAGGTATGAGGAATGAATGTGATCTAGGTTAGTAACAACCTGAATCTTTCAACAACATCAGAAAGAATCACTGGAGTCTGAGTCACTGGTGATTACGGGAGCCCTGGAGTAGCAGTAATGACATGCAGTAATGTAGCACTTCCCAGTGTCAGAAATAGTGGTAACATCAGCAGTCATATTACAGATTTTATGTGATACAAGAGAGCAGACATCAGCACCAATAAAAAAGGAAATGTAAAACTTGTTTAGGGAAATGTGTGAACAACAGGCTTCCCTGAGTTCAGTTCAGTTCAGTCGCTCAGTTGTGTCCGACTCTTTGCGACCCCATGAATCGCAGCACGCCAGGCCTCCCTGTCCATCACCAACTCCCGGAGTTCACTCAGACTCATGTCCATCCAGTCCATGATGCCATCCAGCCATCTCATCCTCAGTTGTCCCCTTCTCCTCCTACCCCCAATGCCTTCCAGCATCAGAGTCTTTTCCGGTGAGTCAACTCTTCACATGAGGTGGCCAACGTACTGGAGTTTCAGCTTTAGCATCATTCCTTCCAAAGAAATCCCAGGGCTGCTCTCCTTCAGAATGGACTGGTTGGATCTCCTTGCTGTCCAAGGGACTCTCAAGAGTCTTTTGCAACACCACAGTTCAAAAGCATCAATTCCTTGGTGCTCAGCCTTCTTCACAGTCCAACTCTCACATCCATACATGACCACAGGAAAAACCATAGCCTTGACTAGACGGACCTTAGTTGGCAAAGTAATGTCTCTGCTTTTGAATATTCTATCTAGGTTGGTCATAGGACTCCACAAAGTAGAGGAAGAATAAATTGTGGTGGGTTTCTGATATCTCACAGCTGGAGTGCTCAACAGTAAAATCTACTCTATATTTCCTATTTTATCTCTTATATTAACTATATACAAATATCAAAATCCTCTTACAAGTTGAGAAAGCAAATTATACACACACACACACACACACACACACACACAGAATAGGGAAAAAGAGAAAATCTGTATGCTATTTGATCTTGCTTTTGTTTTTACATAGACTTGGATTAATTTACCCAGCAATATGAAGCTACATTATAATCACACACACTTGAAAGTGTGTAAATCATTTACAGAAGAAATCAGATCAGGGTAAAATTCCTTTTAAATCAATATTAGTAACACTAAACGAGCTTTAAAAAATTTTTATTTCTTAACAACCTCAAAAACAATTCAAGACAAAATGTATTCTCTTTTGATAGTAAATTATTGCTGTTTGTGTTGAAGCATATTTAAGTATTACATTATCAATATTTATTTTTCTAGGTTGCTTGCAAGATAAGTTAAAGTGTGACAACCCAATGCCCCTATTTTTCCAAACAACCGCAAAAGGATAAGTACTACAAAAGACATAAGCATGCGATAAGCCAATACAATTGCCTATATTATTCTTTGAAAAGGCCTTTTTTTTTTTTAAAGTAAATGTTTGTATGCTTGGTCTTTTTCAAGTAGAAGACCCATAATAAGGCAACCTGTTTGTTCAGAGAAAAACACGGATAAGGATAACAAGACTTAGTAAGTCTATCTTGACTTCCTGAATTCATATAAGTAAAAACAATTCTCAACTTTACTAATTTTCAATGTTGAATAGGACTATGCCATTTAAATAAGAAAGGTAGCAGTTATGCAGCTACTACTAAAATTTATATACTCTGTATTGAATCAGTTTCTGTGAGTGCATAGTGCTATACATAGTTTACAGAGTTTTAAGTTAAACCTTAGAGACAATATAATCAACATTAATCAGATGTACCCTTATACAAATACAAAAAACATGGGGTTTTAGAGAGAGGAAACACTAGTTTTGGATGGTTAGGGTCTAGGAAGTTTACCTGGAGGAGATAACCTTTGAGAAAAAATTTGAAGGTAATTTTGGGTTTCCTTAGTAGGTATGGATTAACCCTAGCTACCATATAAAGATGAATGGAAGTCAATTTATGAATATATAGAACATCTGAAGTGAAATTAGAATACAAAGGCTTTAAAAATACAAAACTATGTATTTTAGCTCTAGTATTTCTAGCTCTGTAATCTGGGATAATCACAAAACTCTTCTGCATCATAGTTATTTTCTCCTTCTTAAAATGGAGACAAAAAAATAAGCCTGACTTGGCATTGCTGGTTCTATAGGGAGGTTACTTAGCACTATAGTGTTGCTGGCAACACATATACTGCAAGGTATACAAGTCATAATTTATAGATTTCCAATGAAATTAAGATTAATAATTTAATCTGTATGATACATTCTGTTTTAAACAACAAAAACATATTTTGTGGCTATTTTAAACAAAGCCATCAGAGTCAGAAGGATGAGTATAAAATACGAGTGCCTTTGGACTTTATGGATAATACTATAACAGGCAGAATTATGGCTCTGCAAAATGTTTTAATCCCCAGAATTCAGGAATACATTATTTTATATGACAATGGGATTGAAGCTGCAGATGAAATTAAAGTTGCCAATCAGCTGACCTTCATGACGTTTTCCTAGATTATATGGGCATGTCCAATGTGATCATAAAGAGTCCTTAAATGTAGAAGAAGGAGACAGAAGCTTGTGTTAGATGGATGTGATGTGAAAGACTCAACCAGCTATCGCTGGCTTTGAAGATGGAAGCGGAATGTAAGCCAAGGAAAGCAGAAGGCTAGAAGCTTGGGGGGAAAAAAAGCCAGAGTTTTGCCTAGAGCATCCAGGAAGAACACAGCCCTGACGTCTCATTGACTTTAGCCCAGTAAGACCTATTTCAGACTTCTGACTTTTAGAATTCTAACATAATAAAGTTGTGTTGTTTTAAGCTACTAATTTGTGGTAAAATGTTAGAGTAGTTAAAAACAAAAATACTGCATCTGATTTTGTTACACTGCATGCCTGGCATCTAGCACACTATCAGTCTCTACAATTATTAAATATTAAACAAAAGGAGGTGAATACATTTATTTGCATGTTTCAAAAAGTGTAACTTTTTGTCTTAAAGACTCAGTAACCAAGTCTTAAATGGAAATGACCCACGTTAATTTGAAATTTCTTCTTGCAGTATAGTTTTAAAATCCCTTTTATTTAGTTAGGTATCACACCAAGTATTAAAGACAAGAATTTAGGGGTGGGGGATAGAAAAGAAAAGGTAATGTGGCCTGGTTTGGTCTTTGGCAGTCATGTCACAATATTTGTTGTTATTTCTGATGAATCATTACCTGGGTACACTTAGGTATGCATATGCACACAAGAATATTGCAAACCTACATGAAAATATCATTTGAGTATATTTCATAGTTCACACTGTGTGTGCCAAACGGCTGTCCCATCACTGAGCCAGTAAGCTCCAAAAAAATTTATTAATGATACATGACTACCATAGCATCTGCAAGACCATTTCCCACAAAAATTCCACAATAGTTCTAATATGGCTATTAAAGAAATTCCATTGACATTCACAGAACACATCAAGCTCTAGCAGATATGGCAGGTCCCAGGAATCTGTTTCTTATAATAACCAAGCAGCTGTCTTGATGAATCAGCTTGATTCATAACAACATAATGTGCTTTGAAGTTCAAGAACATTTACCCCAAGCAGTTTAGGAGTAGTTTTTTTTTTTTTACATTGGAAATATTATTTATGAGGTGTGATTTGTGCATACCTGTCTTCCAGGTTAATAGACACATGCTCACCACATAGAAGCACACAGCACTGGAATTCCCAGACTATGTGATCACAGGTCAGGGTTTACCATTTAGGGGCCCCTGGTAAGGTAAGGAGTGACAGTCACCAGATGGAGTCTCTGACATTGGGAGATGATGGAGAGTCCCTCCCTGAAATGTGATCACAGTTTTCCTTAACAAAGAGAAGCAAAGGTAGGACTCCTTCTGGGAAGTCAGTTAAGGCTATATTAGTTACTTGTTGCTGTACTGTGTAAAAGAGAAGTATTTTTGTTGCATGATGAACAAAATGGTAAAATACTCTCTAAATCATGAGCCATACGGTAGTTTTGGCTACATATGAGTCAGTTACAATATCAGGATGTATTGTGCTACTTTTCTCTAGATTATCCAGGTGGATGGGGCTTCCCTTGTGGCTCAGTGGTAAATAATTTGCCTGCCAATTCAGTAGACATGAGTTTGATCCCTGGGTCAAGATGATCCCCTGGAGAAAGGAATGGCAACTCATGCCAGTATTCTTGCCTGGGAAATCATGGACAGAAGAGCCAGACAGGCTATATAATCCATGGGGTCACAAAAGAGTCAGACACGACATGGTAACTAAACAACAAAAATCCAGGTGGATTCCTTAAATTGAAATCCATAAATCAGCATGAGTAAAATTTCCCTTAACTGGAACAAAAATATCTGATGGTTTCTCCCAATATCAACAATTAGCTCCAGATCTAAGGGAGATAGCTAAGAGTCTTAAACATTTTAAAAAATATATTGTAGTTTGGTTGTTTTACAATGCTGTGTTAGTTTCTTCTGTGCAGAAGTGATTCAGATACACACACACACACACTCTCTTTCTTAGAGTTCCTCCTCATTTAGGTCACCACAAATTATTGAATAGAGTTCCCTATGCTAACCAGAAGGTTTGCATCAGTTACCTATTTTACACATAGTAGTATATATATGTCAATCTCAGTCTCTCAGTTTGTCCCCTCCTTCCCCCCTTGGTAACCATAAATTTGTTCTCTATATTTGTGACTCTATTTCTGCTTTGCCAGTAAGTTCATCTGTGCCATTTTTCTAGATTCCACATATAAGCAATATTAAATATGTTGTTATCTTTCCAACTTACTTCACACTGGATGACAGTCTCTAAATTTATCCATATCTCTACAAATGGCACTATATTGTTCCTTTTATTGTCTGAGTAATATTCCATTGCATATATGTGCATTTTCTTTATCCATTCCTCTTTAGAAGGATATTTGGATTGCTTCCCTGTCCCAGCTATTGTAAATAGTCCTGCAAAGAACATCAGGGTGGATGCATCCTTTCCAGTGACGGTTTTCCCCAAATACATGTCTAGGAGTGGGACTGCTGGGTCACATGATAGCTCTATTTTCAGTTTTTTAAGGAACCTCCATTCAGTTCTCCATAGTGGCTGTACCAATTTACATTCCCATCAGCAGTCCAGGAGGGTTTCCTTTTCTCCACACCACTTCCAGCATTTATTTGTAGATTTTTTTGATAATGGCCATTCTGACACAGGTGACATGATAGCTCATTTAGTTTTGATTTGCATTTCTCTAACAATTAGCAGTGTTGAGTATCTTTTCATGTGCTTTTTGGCCATTAATATGTCTTCTTTGGAGAAATGTCTACTTGGATTTTCTGCCCCTTTTTTCACTGGGTGGGTTGTGTTTTTGATATTGAGATGCATGAGCTGTTTTATATTTTGGAGATTAATCCCTTGCTGGTTGCTTCATTTGAAAATATTTTTTTCCCATTCTGAGAGTTGTCTTTTTGTTTTATTTTTGGTTTCCTTTGCTGTGCAAAAGATTTTAAGTTTAATTTGCTTCCATTTATTTCTTTTTATTTTCATTACTTTAGGTCATGGAATGAAAAAGACTTTGCTGCAATTTATATTTATGGTATCCAAACTTACAGGCTTCCCAGGTGAGTCAGTGTGCACTGAAGGAGACTTGGGCTTAATCCCTAGGTCATAAAGATTCCCTGGAGAAAGGCATGGTAACGCACTCCAAGATTATTGCCTGGAAAATCCCACAGACAGAAGACCCAGCAGCCTACAGTCCACAAAGTCCCAAAGAGGTGGACATGACTGAAGCGACTGAGCACACATGCACAGACACATCTAGCCTTACATTACAGTCTTTAATCCATTTCTGAGTTTATTTTTGCATATGGTATTAGAGAATGTTCTGATTTCATTCATTTACATGTAGCAGTCCAGTTTTTCCAGCAATACTTATTGAAGAGACAGTATTTTTGCTATTGTATATTCTTGCCTCCCTTGTCATAAATTAGGTGACCATAGGTGAGTGGGCTTTCTATTCTATTCCACTGATCTGTATTTGTTTTCAGGCCAAAACCATACAATCTTGATTACTGTAACTCTGTAGTATGGTCTGAAGTCAGGGAGTTTGATTCTTCCAACTCTGTTTTTTCTTCTCAAGATTACTTTGAATATTTGAGGTCTTTTGAGTCTCCATACAAATTGTAAATTTTTTTCTAATAATTTGCCTCCCATTCTCCAGTTTCTCATGTCCTATAAGTGTATACATTCCTATTTTAACAGCAATACACAAGCTAGAAAGACTAGGTACATACTGCAAAAATAATGTTTCAGAGTTAGGGATTCCTTGGCATCTCTTGGAGAAGGAAACAGCAACACACTCCAGTATTCTTGCCTGGAGAAACCTATGGACAGAGGAACCTGTCAGACTACAGTCCATGGGGAGGGAAGAGGTGGATATGACATAGCAAGTAAATCACCACCACTATTAACTTATTTAGAGAGACCTTTACCAGGTGGTCTGCTCTAGCAGTTCATTTTTTCTAGGTTTCCTTGTGTGGAAAAGTGACAGCTCTCCTATCAATTGTTTCCTTCCCAATAGGGCACATTCGTGGTTACCTCCAAAGCAGAGGAAGGAGACAGACTAGAATGCTCACTAACCAAAACAATTGCCTTAATTTCTTTAAGACTCACCTAGAGCAAGTTAAAAAATGATATTTACACTTATGAAATTTCTATAAAACGAAAACAAAACTGTAACTTAATTTTGGAATTCGATTGTCTAGAATTAGCTTCTTTCTTTCCTATAGAAAATGTTTAAAGGAACACTATTGCAAACAGTGACTTAGGAAACTAATATGAATTTATATTAATAAAGTTAATAACTCTTTCTATATGGAAATCAGAATTATAGGCAAACATCTTTGTATACTTGGGAAAAATAACAAAACTGTAAGATGTTTAAAAATGTTTTTTGTAATGTAGAGTGTGTCAGTTGTGCATATACTCTGTTTTTCTAAAAAATTAAAAATGCATATATAGGAGGAAGGATGCAGGAAGGCATAATCAGGGAGTTTAGGATAGACACTATATATTGCTATATTTAAAATGGGTAACAAACAAGGATGTACTATACAGCACACAGAACTCTGCTCAGTATTATGTGGCAGTTTGGAAAGGAGGGGAATTTGGAAAAGAATGGATATTCCTATATGTATAACTGAGTCCCTTTGCTGTCTTCCTGAAACTATCACAATATTGCTAATCAGCTACACTCCAATATGAAACAAAAAGTTGAAAAAATTAAAGTGCATGTATAATGATGAAAATTAATTGTTTAATCATACCCCATGAATAGTATGAAAAGGCAAAAAGATAGGGCACTGAAAGATGAACTCCCCAGGTCTAGAGGTGCCCAATATGCTACTGGAAAAGAGTGGAGAAATAACTCCAGAAAGAATGAAGAGATGGAGCCAAAGCAAAAACAATACCCAGTTGTGGATGTGACTGGTGATAGAAGTCCAATGCTGTAAAGAACAAAGCTGCATAGGAATCTGGAATGTTAGGTCCATGAATCAAGGTAAACTGGAAGTGGTCAAACAGGAGATGGCAAGAGTGAACATCAACATTTTAGGAATCAGTGAACTAAAGGACTGGAATGGGTGAATTTAACTCAGATGACCATTATATCTACTACTGTGTGCAAGAATTCCTTAGAAGAGATGGAGTAGCCCTCAAGCTCAAAAGAGATTACTATTTAATCTCTTTTGCTCAAAAGAGATTAATGCTCAAAATGCATTACTTGAGTAAAATCTCAAAAATGACAGAATGATCTCTTGTTTATTTCCAAGGCAAACCATTCAATATCACAGTAACACAAGTTTATGCTCCAAACAGTCATGCTGAAGAAGCTGAACTTGAACGGTTCTATGAAGAACTACAGGACCTTCTCGAACTAACACCCCCAAAAGATCTCCTTTTTATTATAGGATACTGGAATGTAAAACTAGGAAGTCAAGAGTTACCTGGAGTAAAATGCAAATTTGAACTTGGAGTACAAAATGAAGCAGGACAAATGCTAACAGAGTTTTCCCAAGAGAACACACCAATCATAGCAAATACCCTCTTCCAACAACATAAGAGAAAACTCTACTCATGGACAACACCATATGGTCAATATTGAAATCACATTGCTGATATTCTTTGCAGTCAAAGATGGCAAAGCTCTATACAGTCAGAAAAAACAAGAGGGGCTAACTGAGGCTCAGATCATGAACTCCCTATTGCCAAATTCAAACTTAAATTGAAGAAAGTAGGGAAAACCACTAGACTATCCAGGTATGACCTAAATAAAATCCCTTATGATTATACAGTGGAAGTGACAAAAGATTCAAGGGATTATATCTAATAGAGTGCCTAAAAAACTATGGAAGGAGGGTCATGACATTGTTCAGGAGGCAGTGATCAAGACCATCCCCAAGAAAAAGAAATGCAAAAAGGCAAAATGGTTGTCTGAGGAAGCCTTACAAATAGCTGAGAAAAGAGGAGAAGTGAAAAGCAAAGGAGAAAAGGAAAAATATACCCATTTGAATGCAGAGTTCCAAAGGTTAAGCAAGGAGAGATCAGAAAGCATTCTTCAGTGATCAATGCAAAGAAATAGAGGAAAACAATAGAATAGGAAAGACTAGAGATCTCTTCAAGAAAGTTAGAGATACCAAGGGAATAATTTATTAAAAGATAGGCACAATAAAGGACAGAAATGTTATGGACCTAATAGAAGCAGAAGATATTAAGAAGAGGTGGCAGGAATACACAGAAGAAATATACAAAAAGATCATCAAAACTCAGATAACCACGATGGTGTGATCACTCACCTAGAGCCAGATATGCTGGAATTTGAAGTCAAGTAGGTCTTAGGAACCATCACTATGAACAAAGCTAGTGGAGGTGATGGAATCCCATTTATTTCAAATCCTAAAAGATGATGCTGTGAAAGTGCTGCACTCAATATGCCAAAAAATTTGGAAAAATCAGTAGTGGCCACAGGACTGGAAAACGTCAGTCTTCATTTCAATCCCAAAGAAAGGCATTGCCAAAGAATGTTCAAATTACTGCACGATTGCACTCATCTCACATGCTAGCAAAGTAATGCTCAAAATTCTCCAAGCCAGGCCTCAATAATACGTGAACTGTGAAGTTCTAGACATTCCAGCTGGATTTAGAAAAGGCAGAGGAACCAGAGTTCCAATTGCCAACATCCTCTGGATCATCAAAAAAGCAATAGAGTTCAGGGAAAACATCTATTTCTGTTTTATTGACTACACTAAAACCTTTGACTGTGTAGATCACAATAAACTGTGGAAAACTCTTAAAGAGATGGGAATACCAGACCACGTGACCTGCTTCATGAGAAATCTGTATGCATGTCAAGAAGCAACAGTTAGAACTGTACATGGAACAACAGACTGGTTCCAAATAGGAAAAGGAGTACGTCAAGGCTGTATATTGTCACCATGCTTATTTAACTTATATGCAGGGTACATCATGAGAAATGCTGGGCTGGAAGAAGCACAAGCTAGAATCAAGATTACCAGGAAAAATATCAATAACCTCAGATATGCAGATGACACCACACTTATGGCAGAAAGTGAAGAAAAACTAAAGAGTCTTTTGATGACTGTGAAAAGAGGAGAGTTTAAAGGTGGCCTAAAACCCAACATTCAGAATATTAAGATCATGGCATCTGGTCTCATCACTTCACAGCAAATAGATGGGGAAACAGTGACTGACTTTAGTTTCTTGGTCTCCAAAATCACCACAGATGGTGACTGTAGCCATGAAATTAAAAGACGCTTGCTCCTTGGAAGAAAAGCTATGACCAACCTAGACAGCATGTTAAAAAGCAGAGACATTACTTTGCCAACAAAGGTCTGTCTAGTCAAGGCCATGGTTTTTCCAGTGGTCATGTTTGGATGTGAGACTTGGACCATAAAGAAAGCTGAGTGCTGAAGAATTAATGCTTTTGAAATGTGGTATTGGAGAAGACACTTGTGATTCTCTTGGAATGAGAAATCAAACCAGTCAATCCTAAAGGAATTCAGTACTGAATATTCATTGGAAGTACTGATGCTGAAGCTGAAGCTCTCTTACTTTGGCCACCTGATGCAAAGAATTGACTCATTGGAAAAGACCCTGATGCTGGGCAAGATTGAAGGAGGGAGGAGAAAGGGACAACAGAGGACAAGATGGTTGGATTGCATTACCAACTCGATGGACATGAGTTTGTGCAAGCTCTGTGAATTGGTGATGGACAGGAATCCTGGCATGCTGTAGTCCACAGAGTCGGAAAGAGTCGGACACTACTGAGCGACTGAACTGACTTTTGAATTGTTAATAAATAGTACAATTCTTTTTCCCTTTGAACAGTGATATAACTCCCTGAGAGTCAGATGCTACTAATTGATTTCTTATCTTTTTAGAAGTGCAGGAAAATTGAATATGTCAAATTAACACCTAAATACTACTATGTCTTTAAATATAAAAATGAACTGATGAAACAATAATGACATTCCTGTATTTGCTTATTAAATAATATTTCAGTTGCTTAAGAGTTGTTAATATATAAAATGAAATTAAGAGTGTATTTTGATTAATTTCTATTTATTCTGGCCCTTTTTGCTTCTTGATAAAATTGTAGATTTTTCTTTATTAATGTATAGTGTTTTAACATTTTATGTGTATTATGTATGTGTATTTTTATGTGAACAACCCTAATTTGTTTTCATTTTTATTTTTTGCCTTTTTTATCAGAGGATAATTGCTTTACAATATTGTATTGGTTTCTGCCATATGTTGACATGAATCAGCCACAGATGTACATACGCCCCCTCCCTCCTGAACCTCGTTCTCATCTCTCCCCATTCTATCCCTCCAGGTTGTCACAGAGCACCAGGTTGAGCTCCCTGTGTCACAGGGCAAATTCTCACTTGTTATCTAGCTTACATATGGTAATATATATGTTTCCATGCTGTTTTCTTAATTTGTCCAACATCTTCTTCCCTCGCTATGTCCACAAGTCTATTCACTTTGTCTGAGTTTCCACTGTTGTCTTGCAAATAAGGTTCATCAGTGCCATCTTTCTAGATTCCATATGCATGCGTTAATAGACAATAGTTATCTCTGTGACTTACTTCAGGCTGTATAATAGGCTTTAGGGTCATCCACTTCATTAGGACTGACTCAAATGTGTTCCTTTTTATAGCCGAGTAATATTCCATTGTATATGTGTACAACAATTTCTATATCCATTCGTCTGTCAATGTAAATGTTATGTAGGAAATCTACTGTTATTTTTTAAAAAACTAACTTAATTTATATCTAAAAACACAGCAAAAAAGTTAAATTCTAATAATTTCTATTGATTCTCTTTAGTATGTGGATATGTTTCTGAGACAATCTATTGTGCAAAATGATTATTTTGTCTTCTTTTCTATAATGGTTTGACTACTTCTTTACATCTTATTTCAATTATTTGACACTTCAATATGTGATTTAAGATTTTTTAACTGGTATTTTACATCATTTAACCATGGACTTTATTATTCTTCAAATCCTAATCTATTATTTTACCTCCCTAAAATATGTACCAAGTATTACCTTTTTTTTCAGTCTTATATTTTAATTTTTTTAAAAAAAGTTCTATTATAAATGCTCCTTCTTTTCTTGTTTGATACTGTTTCCAAATCATACAAATCATTCAGATATATTAAATTCTTTAATATTACTTCATTTTCTTATTTCTTTTTCATTTTAATATTAAACCAACAAGACAAATAATTATTCATAGAAATAACAGAAGTTTTAAAGAAAAGTAGCAATGTTTTAACACATTAAGTGGATTGTTAAGCACCTGATGCCAGATCTACTGAAATTCTAATAAAATTAAATTTTATTTAATTCTGAAATATAATACTTTAGCAGATTCATTGCTCTATACTACTTATTTTAGAGACTCCATTCCATCTCATAACAAAAAACATTAATATTTCTGTTGTAAATTTTGAAAATATTTTAATGATATTATCTGTAAAACTATTTGACCATGATGATCTAATTTAATGTTATATGACTTCTCAGCAATCAGAATTCTTACAAAGGAAAAATTTTAATCTATACATTTCCTTACACATAATGAAATTTTATTGTAAAAAATCTAATAATGTTATTTGAAAAGAACATTGTCACCTATCAATTTTTATTTTGTTGTTTTCAACATAATATATTATTAAGAGACAAGTTCTGCAGACTGGATTCAAATCCTGGTAATGTCATATCCTTGCTCTCAGACCTTGGAAACATTACTCAAACTCTCTGTGTCTCAATTTCTTTATTATTAAAGTATGAATAATAGCAATGAGTGAATCATACACTTATTATGAACATTAAGTAGTATGACATATATTTTCTAGGACAAGGCCAGGTATGTAAGATATTATATAATTATTTACTCAAAATAAGTAAATAAGTTTAAATCAGTTTGAGAATATCTTAACAGTTTAAGGGGACTCTGAAAAACTCAATGCCTTACTCACTATATCTAAGATATCTAAAATGATGCACTCTTACTATCACATACATCAGCTTTAAACAGGAAGGATATTTTATTATTATTAGTCCATAAGAATCTAAACTAAAGTATTTGAAAATTAGTCAGTATGTAAAGGTTTTGAACTCTTTTTCTGTAGATATATTATTTATTATAATTCATATTTTAAAATATTAACATTAATGTTCTATAGATATATTGTTTTATTATAATGCTGTTAATCAATACTAATAATATTAACTATAATGCTATTATAATACTAATAAAATAGTTAAAAAGTAAAATGGATTTTTGACCTTTTCTGTAGATATACTGTTTTATTATGCTATGATTTATTTTATTACTACTAATATTATACTAATATATAATATTAATGTTGTAACTATAATATTGTTTTCTGTAGATATATTTTAATACTATTAATATTATAATGCTAGATATTGTTTTATTATCTATTTCTCTTCTATATTTTCAAATAAGAGATAATTGATATATAACATGGTAGTTTCAGGTTCACAAAGTAATAATTTCATAAATGTATATGTTGCAAAATGATCACCATAGTATGTCTTATTAACATCTAACTCCATACATAGTTATAATTTTTTTCTCCTGATGAGTTTTAAGATGTACTCTCTTACCAACTTTCAAATATATAGTACAGTATATATGTATTACCTGGAAAATTCCATGGATGGAGGAGCCTCCTAGGCTATGCTCCATGTGGTTGCAAAGAGTCAGACATGACTGAGAGACTTCACTTTCACTTTCATATGTATTACATATCGCCACCATGCTGAACATTACATCCCCATGATTTATTTATATAACATTGGAAATTTATATCATTTGACCCTCATTGCTCATTTTCCCACTCTTTATATTCAGCCTCTAGCAACCAACAAACTACTATAATCTGTATGTACAAAGTGCTTTTATTTTTTGGTAAGATTCCAGATATAAGTGAGATCATATGATATTTGTCTTTCTCTTACTTCATTTAGAATAATGCCCTTAAGATCCATCCACATTGTCAAAAATGGCAGGCTTGCTTTCTTTTCTACATCTGAGTAACAGGCCTGTGTCTGTGTGTATGTGTGGGTGTGTGTTCACATACCACATCTTCTTTATCAATTTAACCACTGCTGGTAACAGACTGTCTACTTGTTTGGACTACTGTAAATAATGCTTCAATAAACATGGGACTACAGATATCTATTAAAGTTAATGATTTTTTTTCCTTCAGATAAATATTCAGAATAACTGCTATATCACGATAGTTCTATTTTTAATTTTTTGATGATATTCTACATTGTTTTCCATAGTGGCTGTAACAATTTACATTCCCATCTATAAAGCATGCAGGCTGTCTTCTCTTCATATTCTCACTGACATTATTTCATGTCTTTTCAAAGCAGCTATTCTAACAGGTGTCAAATGATACTTCACAGTGGATATGATTTACATCTCCCTGATGATCTGTAATGTTGAGCATGTTTTCATGTTCTTGTTGGCCATCTGTATAGGTTTTCCTGAAAAATACCTAGCCAGATCCTCTGTTTATTTTAAAATCAGGTTGTTTGGTTTTTGTTGTTTTTATTGTTGACTGGTATGAGTTGTTTATAAATTTTGGACATTAACCACCCTTATCTGATAAGCTTGCAAATATCTTCTCCCATTTAGTAAGTTGTCTTGTCATCTTGACAATGGTTTTATTTGCTGTGCAGAAGGTTGTAAGGTTGATGTAGTTTATATTTGTTTATATTTGCTTCTGCTACCTTTGCTTTTAGTGTTAAATCCAAAAATTCATTATCAAAACTGATGTCAATCTTATCAACTATGTTTTCTCTTAGGAGTTTTTTGGTTTCAGATCTTGCATTCAGTTTGATTCTTTGTTTGCAGTTCCCTAGCTTTCCCAATACTATTTATTGAAGAGGTTTTTTTTCCCCATTGTATATTCTTATCTTCATTATAGGTTTATTGTCCATAAACATGTGGATTTATTTCTGGGCTCTCTATTCTGTTCCATTGATCTATGTGCATTTTTTTTGTGCCACTACCATGCTGCTTTGATTAGGACATTGCTGTTCAGTCACTCAGTCATGTCTGACTATTTGTGACCCCATGGACTGCAGCAGGCCAGACTTCCCTGTCCTTCACCATCTCCTGAAGTTTGCTCAAGCTCATGTTCATTGATTGAGTGATGCCATCCAATCATCTCATCCTGTGTCATCCCCTTCTCCTCCTGCCTTCAATCTTGCCCAGTATCAGGGTGTTTTTCAATAAGCCAGCCCTTTGCATCAGGTGGTCGAAGTATTAGAGCTTTAGCTTCAGCATCAGTCCTTCCAATGAATATCCAGGGTTGATTTCCTTTGGGATTGACTGGTTTGATCTCCTTGCTGTCCAAGGGACTCTCAAGAGTCTTCTCCAATCCTACAGTTTGAAGGCATCAATTTGGCACTCAGCCTTTTTATGGTCCAACTCTCATATCCATACAAGACTACTGGAAAAACCATAGTGATGATTATAAGGACCTTTGTCAACAAAGTGATGTTTCTGCTTTTCAAGATAAATTTAACTTTCGGAATAATTCTAACGTCATAGGTTCAAGAAAAGTCATTGATATTTGTTTTGGTTTGCCTTTTCTTTTCACAAATTAAAAAAAATAAGACATTCCAACTTTCTTACATATCAATGTTGAAATCTTTGTGTTAATTTTTAATTTTGAAGAAATTTATACAAATATATATGTATATAGCAGGAAAAAGACATAGCATGGAAATAAAAGTAATGCCCTTGTAGCTACTTGGAAATTTAAGGAAGATGGTGATACCAATATTGTTGAAGCTTTAGGTATGCTCCTCCATCAAGTTCATACCTTCACAGGTAACCATGATTCTGAACTGAATACTCTATCATTCCCTTACTTATATTCATAGTTTTACTATATACGTATATGTCCCTAGCAATATATTGTCAGTGGGACTTGTCAGGATAATATGTACTTATATTTGTTAGATAAACTATTTTCCTAATAAACTTTTTATAATTTATGATCTTAAGTACTACTATGGGACTTTCATATTAATACATAAAACCAATGTTAAAAAAATACATGGTAGTGAATATAAAAGTTACATTTACTAAGCTTTGAAAATGTCAAAAATCATGTATAATTTACTGCTATGTGACTATTAGATTCACAGCATGCATTCTAGAAAAATGAATTATGCTTTATAATCAGTTTAATAAAATTTAAAAAAATTGTCATAATTATTTTTCTCTATTATACTAATACATTAAATTAAATAATTATTTGTTTAGATCCTGATCTATTACTAATTAGAGAATTGCATGTTACTTTCTTTTCTACTAATGCATTTCATTTCATAACTAAAAGATGTCTTTTTACTATTTTGATAACAACTGGACATGGAACAACAGACTGGTTCCAAATAGGAAAAGGAGTACGTCAAGGCTGTATATTTTCACCCAGCTTATTTAACTTATATGCAGAGTACATCACGAGGAACGCTGGACTGGAAGAAACACAAGCTGGAATCAAGATTGCCAGGAGAAATATCAATAACCTCAGATATGCAGATGACACCACCCTTATGGCAGAAAGTGAAGAGGAACTCAAAAGCCTCTTTATGAAAGTGAAAGAGGACAGTGAACAAGTTGGCTTAAAGCTCAACATTCAGAAAACTAAGATCATGGCATCTGGTCCCATCACTTCATGGGAAGTAGATGGGGAAACAGTGGAAACAGTGTCAGACTTTATTTTTATGGGCTCCAAAATCACTGCAGATGGTGACTGCAGCCATGAAATTAAAAGATGCTTACTCCTTGGAAGAAAAGTTATGAGCAACCTAGATAGTATATTCAAAAGCAGGGACATTACTTTGCCGACTAAGGTCCGTCTAGTGAAGGCTATGGTTTTCCCAGTGGTCATGTATGGATGTGAGAGTTGGACTGTGAAGAAGGCTGAGCATGGAAGAATTGATGCTTTCGAACTGTGGTGTTGGAGAAGACTCTTGAGGGTCCCTTGGACTGCAAGGAGATCCAACCAGTCCATTCTGAAGGAGATCAGCCCTGGGATTTCTTTGGAAGGAATGATGCTAAAGCTGAAACTCCAGTACTTTGGCCACCTCATGAGAAGAGTTGACTCATTGGAAAAGACTCTGATGCTGGGAGGGATTGGGGGCAGGAGGAGAAGGGGACGACAGAGGATGAGATGGCTGGATGGCATCACTGACTCGATGGACGTGAGTCTGGGTGAACTCCGGGAGTTGGTGATGGACAGGGAGGCCTGGCATGCTGCGATTCATGGGGTCGCAAAGTGTCTGACACGACTGTGCGACTGAACTGAACTGAACTGATCTTCAGTTCTGACCAAACTCTCTCTACAAAGCTACTTAGATTTTACTCTCACAATCCTTCTAAATTTAATCTTTAGAAGTATCACTAATGGCTATTCCTTTCCATTCCACCCAATTAATTACATCTCCCGTTTTGGATCATTACATTTGATTTCTGGCCTTCTTTTATTTCACTATCCATTTATCTTTACCACTGCATGTTTAACTCAAGCTCCCTAAACTATTCCCCTCATTTTATATAATAGCCAGCTACTTGGTCTTTCTGTGTATACTCCTTAACCCCTGAAATGCATTGCTTTTGTAGAGGTAAAGTGATTTTTTTCAAAACAAATTTTAAAAAGTTCTCATCTATTATTTAAACCTTCTGAAACTTGACCAGCATATTTAAAACACATAACCTTACATTACGTGGCTGTTACTTACTTCTCTGACTGCATCTCTTTCCAATACTCCTTTACCACTATAATCTAGTCCCATTAGCAGCACATTTATAGTCCTTGATGAATCCAATATAATTCTTACTTTAAAGTCTTTAATATATTGTTTTTTCATTTGCCTGTAAGAGTCTTCCTTATAAATCTCACAATGCTGACATCCTCATGTTGTTTGACCTCAGCTAAAATGCCACCTCCCTAGAGAGTTCTTCTCTAATCCTCGTATCTAAAATAGCCACCTAATCATTATTTACAGTGCAATCACATTCACTCACTTATTTTAAATTCTCTGGAAAACACATGCTCCTATTTGATTTTCTTGATTATTTTATAAGCTTATATACCTGCTTATTACTTATGCATTTTACAATTAATAAAGGGTTTTTAACTTGGAAGATATATGTTACTTTTTTTAACAGACTAATATGAAGTAATTAAGCACAATGGAAACTAAATGATTCTGCAAGTAGACAATTTTGATTAAAACAGTATTTACCTTAGTTTGTGTTAGAATTCCTCTTATCCTCATATATAATAACAAATAATTGAAAATCCTACTACTTAAAAGGCTTACTTATCACTTATAATGCTCTAATCACTTTTTAAAGAACTTTGCATGTGGTAACTCATTTTAACCTCAAATCAATAAATGAAGTAACTATTATTATTATCCCAATTTTACAAATAGGAAACTGAGGTACAGAGATGTTTAGTAATCTGCAAAACTAATAAATGACAGAGTCAAGGATTAAATGTAGGCAATTAGACTCCAGAATATATATTTAAACAATATAACTAATCTGTCTTTACATGTATATTTGGCTAATACTCCTAGTTCCATAATCTTTAAATGTTCAAAGCTTTCCACATGATTTCCTCAAACCCCTAAATATTTTTATTTTCTCATTTTCCAGGCAACTCAAGCTAGTGCAGGTTGTTTCTCTCTTTCTCTCTTTTTCTATCCTGTTTCTTTGCTTTGATATAACTTGACTTGGGAGCATGGCATCTTCAATGGGTTTGTACGCACACACACACACACACACACACACACACACACACAGAGGCTGTCTTCCTCAAAATGAGACTTAACAATGCTGAAAAGCCATGAACCATGTAAGTGGAATAATTATTCTCTTTAACTTAGGAGAAAAGAGTTAAGTAATTTGGCCAGGAGGTGAATTCACATCTGTTATTTTACCTCCAGTTAGTCTCCCTTAGTGACTATATTGCAGTGGGAAAGTAAAACTTGTAAAAAATAAAGTTAATTAAAAGTACCAGGAAGTATAAATATACATATTACCAACTTTCATATATATGAATCTCTATTATACATGTATGTATATATTTATGTGTATACATAAAATATATAATAGATACATTGAGTAGGAAACTTTAATGTCTCTTTCACTCTTTGAGAGATCAGGCAGACAAGAGATAAATGAGTTTGACTGAGCACTTATATCTCAAACCTTAGATATTACAGAGGAAAACCATTAGCCAGACTCATCAATAAAAAGAGAGAACACACAAAAAAATAAATTCAGAAATGAAAAAGTAGAAGTTAAAATTGACACTACAGAAATATATACTGTAAACAACTGTATGCCAATAAATGGAAAAATTCCAAGAAATGTGACTCTAAAGACCAATCAAGGAAGTTCAGTTCAGTTCAGTTGCTCAGTCGTGTCTGACTGTTTGCAACCCCATGAATCACAGCATGCCAGGCCTCCCTGTCCATCACCATCTCCTGGAGTTCACTCAGACACACATCCATTGAGTCCGTGATGCCATCCAGGCATCTCATCCTCTGTCGTCCCCTTCTCCTCCTGCCCCCAATGCCTCCCAGCAGCAGAGTCTTTTCCAATGAGTCAACTCTTCACATGAGGAGGCCAAATTACTGGAACTTCAGCTTTAGCATCATTCTTTCCAAAGAAATCCCAGGGCTGATCTCCTTCAGAATGGACTGGTTGGATCTCCTTGCAGTCCAAGGGACCCTCAAGAGTCTTCTCCAACACCACAGTTCAAAAGCATCATTTCTTCCATGCTCAGCCTTCTTCACAGTCCAACTCTCACATCCATACATGACCACAGGAAAAACCATAGCCTTCACTAGACGGACCTTAGCCGGCAAAGTAATGTCTCTGCTTTTGAATATACTATCTAGGTTGCTCATAACTTTTCTTCCGAGGAGTAAGCATCTTTTAATTTCATGGCTGCAGTCACCATCTGCAGTGATTTTGGAGCCCATAAAAATAAAGTCTGACACTGTTTCCACTGTTTCCCCATCTACTTCCCATGAAGTGATGGGACCAGATGCCATGATCTTAGTTTTCTGAATGTTGAGCTTTAAGCCAACTTGTTCACTGTCCTCTTTCACTTTCATCAAGAGGCTTTTGAGTTCCTCTTCACTTTCTGCCATAAGGGTGGTGTCATCTGCATATCTGAGGTTATTGATATTTCTCCTGGCAATCTTGATTCCAGCTTGTGTTTCTTCATAGACAATATGAACAAAACAATTACCAGGACTTAAATTGAATCAGTAATTAAAAAACAAAAACACCTAACAAACAAAAGTTCAGGACTAGATGACATTACAGAGGAAATTCAACAAATATTTAGAGAAGATTTAACATCTATATTTCTCAAACAATTCCAAAAATGCATAGGAAGGAGTACTTTTGTACTCATTCTAAGAAGCCGGTATCACCCTGATACCAAAACTACACACAGATATCACACATTAAAAAAAGAGAAAATTACAGGCATCACTGATGGACATAGACGTAAATTTCCTCAACAAAATAGTAGAAAACTGAATTCAACAATACATTAATGTCATATACCAAGATCCAGTAGATTTATTACAGAGACCATGGATTTTTCAAATCAGTGAATTAATTAATATGACATACTATATTAAAAATGAGGACCAAAAACTATATCATCTCAATAGATCCAGAAAAATATTTTATAAAATTCAATATCAATTGGGCTTCCCTGGTGGCTCAGACGGTAAAGCGTCTGCCTGCAATGCAGGAGACCCGGGTTCAATTCCTGGGTTGGGAAGATCCCCTGGAGAAGGAAATGGCAATTCACTCCAGCACTCTTGCCTCAAAAATCCCATGGATGGAGGAGCCTGATAGGCTACAGTCCATGGGGTCGCAAAGAATCGGACACAACTGAGCAAGTTTACTTTAATATCAGTTAATAGCAAAAAAACTATAGAAGTTAGGCATAGAGTTACTGTATCTCAACATAATAAAGATGACACATGACAAGCCCACCACTAACATCACACTCAACAAAAATTTGAAAATATTTCCTCTAAGATCAGGAATAAGACAAAGATCTCAACTCTTGCTACTTTTATTCAACATGCTATAGTTTTATTGTAATAATTTCTTTGATATTCTTGTTCTGCAGTTTCTGGGTTGTCTACTATGTGGCTCTATGGTGGGGCTAATGGCAGCTTCCTCCAAGATGGCTTATGCCACATGCTATGGGTCCAAGGTCTGCTGCAGCTAGAGGCTCTGTCCTCATGGCAGGCCACTGCTGACCTGTGCATCTACAGGAGACACTCAAACACTCACTCAGTGTCTGCAGGGACTCTGGGTCCTGGTGTGCACAAATATCTGAGAAAAGAAGAGAAGTGAAAGGCAAAGGAGAAAGGGAAAGATATACCCATCTGAATGCAGAGTTCCAAAGAACAGCAAGGAGAGATAAGAAAGTCTTCTTTAGTTATCAAATAAAACAAATAGAGGAACACCATAGAATTGGAAAGACTAGAGATCTCTTCAAGAAAATTCAAGATAACAAGGGAAAATTTCATGCAAAGATGGGCACAATAAAGGACAGAAATGGTATGGACCTAACAGAAGCAGAAGATATTAAGAAGTGGTGGCAAGAATAAAGAAAAGAAATATACAAAAACAAAAACAAAAACCTTTATCATCACACCCACAATGGTGTGATCACTAACCTAGAGCCAGACCTCCTGGAATGCTAAGTCAAGTGGGCCTTAGGAAGCAGCACTACCAACAAAGCTAGTGGAGGTGATAGAATTCCTGTTGAGCTATTTTAAATCCTAAAAGATGATGCTGTGAAAGTGTTGTACTCAATATGCCACCAAATTTGGAATGGGATGGTACTGGCACAAAAACAGATACATAAATCAGTACAGAACAGACAGCCCAGAAAGAAAACTCACACACTTATGGTTAATTAATCTATGACAAGGGGTATACAATGGAGAAAAGACAATCTCTTCATTAAGTGGTGCTGGGAAAACAAGACAGTTACATGTAAAAGAATGAAATCAGAATATTCTCTAATTTCATATACAAAAATAAACTCAAAATGCATTAAAGACCTATATGTAAGACTGGAAAGCCTAAAACTTCTAGAAGAAAACATAGGTCAAACACTCTTTGAGATAAAACTTAACAATATTTTTTTGTATATGTCTTCACAGCTAAGGGAAACAAAACCAAAAATAATCAAATGAGACTATATCAAACTAAAAAGTTTTTGCACAGCAAAGGAAATTATCAACAGGACAAAAAAGTCTACTGAATTGAATAAAATATTTGAAATGATATATCCAATAGTAGCTGACATATAAAAGATATACAGAACTCAATCTCAATAAATGAAAATATTCCAATTTAAAAGTGGGCAGAGGACCTGAGTAGACATTCTTTGAAAGAAGATATCCAGATGGCCTACAGGCACAGGAAAAGATGCTCAACATCATTAATCATCAGAGAAATGCAAATTAAGGCCATAATGAGATATTATCTCACACCTAGGAAAGTATAACTACTGTAGTGGTCACTATTTTTCAAAAAGTAATAGAGACTGCTATCTAGAGAATAATTGAATTGAAGCTATACAAATGGAGAAACCAGTGTATGCTTATAAATTTCATTACAGAGGATGGAATTATCGACATTAACAAACACACATCATTATACTCAAAGAAAAAAGGAAAATATATAAACAGGGCTAGAGCTAAATTTAAAATAATTCTTAATAGATTACTTTTAAGATTTAGTTTATTTTAAAAGTCTGATAATAAATCACAAGCTGTGATAGTTAACTTTATATGTTAACTTGATTAGGCAATGGGACTTTTAGGCATTTTGTGAAACATTATTCCATATGTGTCCATGAGGATATTTATGGATAAGCTTGATAATTGAATTCATTGACTCAGTAAAGCAGATTGTCTTTCTTAACATGGGTATCCCTCACCCAATTAGTTGAAGGACAAATAGAACAAAAAGGCTGATCCTCCCACAAATGAGAATTCCTTTTACCTAAAAGTTGTCCATCCTCTCCCAGTCCATCTGCCTGATGGACAACTATCCTGTCTTGTCTTCCATTTAAACTTAAATTTAAATTCCCATTAAATTTATACTATGGGTTCCCCTGGGTCTGAATCTTGTTGGGCTACAGATTTTGGGACTCTGCAATCTCTGTAACTGAATGGACCTATACATATTTCTTTATTTATCTATGTATCTATCAATATCCATGGGGGGGGGGGGGGTGGAGAAAGAGAGGGAAAGAAAGAAGGAAAAGAAGAAAGAGAGGAAGGAAGGGAAAAAGAAAATGATGACAGCTGTTATATCTCTGGAGAAACCGTATTAATACACAGTTTTATCTCAAGAGTAATTCTGGAGAAATAGGATTTTACAGATGAGTGTTCTGAATTAGTTCTCAGGTTTCTGGAATTGACTTGTAATGTGATTAAATTTACAAACTCTAATGACTCTATTTCCAATAGTAGAGAGAGCACTGATAGTCCACTGTGCAACCTGTCAATATATATTTTCAAAATACCTCAACTGGGTACTCCCAATCAACCACTCATAAGCAGCAAGAAACTGGATAACTGTGTAGTGATACTTTTGAACATTACTGAAAAATGAAATGGCAACCCACTCCAGTATTCTTGCCTGGAGAATCCCATGGACGGAGGAGCTTGGTGGGCTATAGTCCACGGGTTGCAAAGAGTCAGACATGACTGAGGGACTTCACTTTCACTTTAAGGCCTTAGAAAGCATCACTATGAACAAAGCTAGTGGAGGTGATGGAATTCCAGTTGAGCTGTTTCAAATCCTGAAAGACGATGCTGTGAAAGTGCTGCACTCAACATGCCAGCAAATTTGGAAAACTCAGCAGTGGCCACAGGACTGGAAAAGGTCAGTTTTCATTCCAATCCCAAAGAAAGACAATGCCAAAGAATGCTCAAACTACCACACAATTGCACTCATCTCACACGCTAGTAAAGTAATGCTCAAAATTCTCCAAGCCAGGCTTCAGCAATACATGAACGGTGAACTTCCTGATGTTCAAGCTGGTTTTAGAAAAGGCAGAGGAACCAGAGATCAAATTGCCAACATCTGCTGGATCATGGAAAAAGCAAGAGAGTTCCAGAAAAACATCTATTTCTGCTTTATTGACTATGCCAAAGCCTTTGACTGTGTGGATAACAAGAAACTGTGGAAAATTCTGAAAGAGATGGGAATACTAGACCACCTGACCTGCCTCTTGAGAAATCTGTATGCAGGCCAGGAAGCAACAGTTAGAACTGGACATGGAATAACAGACTGGTTCCAAATAGGAAAAGGAGTACATCAAGGCTGTATATTGTCACCCTGCTTATTTAACTTCTATGCAGAGTACATCATGAGCAATGCTGGACTGGAAGAAACACAAGCTGGAATCAAGATTTCTGGAAGAAATATCAATAACTTCAGATATGCCGATGACACAACCCTTATGGCAGAAAGTGAAGAGGAACTCAAAAGCCTCTTGATGAAAGTGAAAGAGGAGAGTGAAAAAGTTGGCTTAAAGCTCAACATTCAGAAAACGAAGATCATGGCATCTGGTCCCATCACTTCATGGGAAATAGATGGGGAAACAGTGGAAACAGTGTCAGGCTTTATTTTTCTGGGCTCCAAAATCACTGCAGATGGTGACTGCAGCCATGAAATTAAAAGATGTTTACTCCTTGGAAGAAAAGTTATGAGCAACCTAGATAGTATATTCAAAAGCAGAGACATTACTTTGCCGGCTAAGGTCCGTCTAGTGAAGGCTATGATTTTTCCTGTGGTCATGTATGGATGTGAGAGTTGGACTGTGAAGAAGGCTGAGCGCGGAAGAATTGATGATTCCGAACTGTGGTGTTGAAGAAGACTCTTGAGGGTCCCTTGGACTGCAAGGAGATTCAACCAGTCCGTTCTGAAGAAGATCAGCCCTGGGATTTCTTTGGAAGGAATGATGCTAAAGCTGAAACTCCAGTACTTTGGCCACCTCATGTGAAGAGTTGACTCACTGGAAAAGACTCTGATGCTGGGAGGGATTGGGGGCAGGAGAAGAAGGGAACGACAGAGGATGAGATGGCTGGATGGCATCACTGACTCGATGGATGCGAGTCTGAGTGAACTCCGGGAGTTGGTGATGGACAGGGAGGCCTGGCATACTGTGATTCATGGGGTTGCAAAGAGTCAGACACGACTGAGCAACTAAACTGAACTGAACAAATATAATGAGATTGGCTGTTTATTTCTACTGGCCCTGGACAGAATGAAGAAATAAAAAGGTGAGCTCAGAGGTTTGAATTCCTATCTAAGGCATCAAAAAAAAAAAAAAAAAGAAAGAAAAAAAAAACAAACCCAAACATGAGGCTTCTGTGAGTGCACAGAAGCACTAATAGTGAATGGTGTGTTGAGGGGGATTGTGGAGAGAGTAAGAAAGGGTGATGTGGTTGTGAAGCGAAGGATGGAACGAGGAATTGCAGGAGAAAATGAACTAAAAATGCCCATAAAGTTTAACTATCACATTAAGTCACTGAATATAATCTTTGATCCATTAATTAATATGTTTATTGCCATATTGTTAAATATTAGGCAAAATTTACCAAAAATGAAATTTGGGCTGGTAAGGGAAATGTTAGTGATAAGCCATTCTATCTGACCATACTTAAATATCCGTGGCAGTTACATGGGCTTCCCAGATTGTGCTAGAGATGGGTTTCCCTGCTGGCTATATCAAAGCAATTTTAGTTTGTGGAAATAAAACAGATAAACTAAATAAACTATCAACTATATATTTTGTTTGTCAGGCATCTATACAGTTTTATATAATTTATTATTATGAATTCACATTCATATAATTCATATTATGATAAAAGGCTTGCTTAGTTACAAATTTTTCCTACTACACTTTTATTTAGTTCAAGGTTGGAGTTAGTTTTTACTCAATATTTATTTCACACAATAAAATGACATAGAATTAAAGGATGTTAATTCAAGAGATTATCATTCCATTTGTCAACAACAGGTATAAATACTGAGATCTAAAGAAGCAGTGCTTTGTGAAGAGTTAATAGGAACATATAGAGGTTGCCTACATAGAAAGTGTGTGGGTACTATAGATGATAATATAGAAATGTCTGTTTATGAGATAGGTTGAAAATTCATCTGAAATGATGCACTGTTGTTCAGTGGCTAAGTTGTGTCAGACTCTGCAACCCCATGAACTGCAGCACGTCAGGCTTCCTTGTCTTTCCCTATCTTCCTGATATTCATGTCCATTGATTGAGTCAGTGATGCCATCCAACCATCTCATTCTCTGTTGCCCGCTTCTCCTCTTGCCCTCAATCTCTCCCACCATCAGGGTCTTTTTTCAGTGAGTTAGCTCTTTGCATCAAGTGGCCAAAGCACTGGAGTTTCAGCACCAACATATGTTGGTCAATAAATTCAGTTCACAGGTAAAGAACATTCTTTCTAACCTTGAAGTGAAGTGAAGTGAAGTCACTCAGTCGTGTCCGACTCTTTGCGACCCCATAGACTGGAGCCTACCAGGCTCCTCTGTCCATGGGATTTTCTAGGCAATAGTACTGGAGTGGATTGCTATTGCAATTTCCTGCAAGTTTTAGTTGGCACTGTTTGTGGCTTTTGGTGCCATGAGCTTTGCTATGTTTGGCTGACTACTACAGTTTCCTCAGTAGCCACTCTCAAAGAAAAATGAGTCTAGAAGGCATGTAAGATCATCACTCCAGAGAAAGCTATAGAGTTCAACCAACAGTCACAGGGATTAACATATAGGGATGAATAGAGACTTGCATGGCTCAGCACAAAATAAAGGCCAGCAACTAAAATATTTCAGTAAACAGCTCTTATCATCATTCTTCTGCTCTTTGTCCTAATGAATTTCAGGGCCTTTTAGCTTCTAATATATTCAAGTCACAATACTAAAATAAAAAAGTCTTCAAATCACATATTTGAATTCAGTCTTTGTGCACTGTATGCTTTCTGCAAAGTCTAAACAATACTATTTGATCATTACTTTAAAAAAGCCATTATTGACCTATATGATATCTGTTAGAGATATTATTTGATTAGTTTATGTTGATGGAGGATTCTTATTTTCACAGAGATACACCATAGGTAATGGTATACAAACAACAAAAAATAAAAACATTATTAAGATCTCTTACTCAATAAATTGATTTTTCACAGGATCCTATTTAAAGTCTTACTCTGGGACGAAACCAGAAGTGTTTTATAAAGCAAACACTGTCATGTTTAAGAAATCAATCTTTCAGAGAAAGAGAAAGACATGAAAGAAACTTTATGATGCAAAGCTGAGTTTTACTATTGTGTTTCAGGTCAGTGGTTTTATACAGTACATGAGCAAACTCATCACCCCTTGTCCAGTTCAATCATGGAGAGATATGGTTTTGGTATAAACGAAGGAAAAGGAAAATGTTCTGTAATGCTAGTTCGTTCAAAGCTTGTGGAGAAATCACTCTAACAATATTTTATTTGCATGTGGGATTTATCAATATGATTAAATTTTCTAGAAAAGAATAGTTCTCATAAATTATTTTAATCTTTTCCATTTGTCACTTTTAAAGAGCATACAGTTCTATGATCTGTTTGCTTCCCTGTCTATGTGCAATCTTTCAATTTCTATTTAAAAGAAAATCCTTTATAAGGACACATGGCTTTAGGATAGCAAAGAGGAAAGAAAAAACATTTTTTTTGAGACTATAGATATTAAATACTGGTATTCTGAAGCCAAAGATAACTAACTGATAAACACCAGTAGGAAATGACTATACATTACCCAAAAAGAATGTTTGTTATGACCCAAATTGAAATAATATTTATCTAAGGAAATCAAAGAAACTTTCTTCAGGCAGGCTTGAAAATGAAAATCTTCAAAAATGTCTGTTTTTTAAAAGAATCCAAGTTTCTCTGCTTATAAAGTTGAAAGAAATGCATCTACTGTTTTGAAATGTGAAGAAGTCATATAGGTAAAATTACTTAGACCTCTTCAAGTATTATACACTTTAAGATTATAATGACTATAATAATATATAAAATAAAATATTAATTATGAACTTTCATAGTTGAATAGTATAATTCTAATTATTTTCACATTCACTATCTTAAAATTTCACCTAAAGTAATTTTGCATTATAGGAAGTAGGGTAATACTTATTTTCAAATTATAAAGAAGGAGATTTTGAGTCCAATTTGAGATTGTTCCTACCCAGACCAAGTATCACTGCTATTGTGAAACAAGACCAAACCTTTGGTTATGACAAAGCATCAATTCAGCTTACAAAACATACTAACATGCATTTCCAGTCTGACAAATGGCCAGACATCTCTGCATTTCCTTTCCAAATAGAAAAAAACAAATGGAAAGAAACACATTTCTCAATAGTAGGAATACAATATATTTGCTCTATGTCCATTATTCAGTAAATGTGGTGGTCATTAAGACTGTTCTCAATAATTCAGCTGTCTCCTTCTAGTGACAAGGATGTGTTAAACTGTCCAACAACTTATATATGTCTATGTGACTTTTTTCTTAAGACATGTAAGTAGAAATGGCGAGCATAACATTCAGAAAGAAGCATTAACCAATATTACATGCATATATATATACATATATATTTTAGTTTATTCCCCTTGGCAAGGTGAGTGGCAATATTAGAGATGGTGGCTGTTCTTTCAAAATAGACTGACATTTATATGATAAACAAAGTACCTTTGTACCACACATATACATGGGAATATGCAGTAAAATTAAATATTTGCTGTTATCTCCTGAAATTATATAAATTAAATAATGAGTTTACATAGATTTGTATAAATATGAACACAATCAGTATACAGAACACTTTCCATCACCTCCAAAATTTTCTTCTTGATATTCACTTTGTAGTCAAACACTCACTCACCCCAACCACTGGAAACCATCAATATTTTCTCTGGTCTTATAGTTTTATCTTTACTAGAATGTCATATAAAAAGGACCTGGAGGAGGGCATGGCAACCTACTTCAGTACCTTTTCCTAGAGAATCCCATTGACAGAGGAGCCTGGTGGGCTACAGTCCATAGCGTCACACAGAGTTGGACATGACTGAAGTGACTAAGCAGCAGCAACAGCATATAAAAAGGAACCAGAGTGCATAGCATTTTGAGACTGGCTTATTCTTTTAGCATAACGTCTTTGAGAGTCACCCAGGCATTATGTGTTATTAACAGCTCATTTCTTTTCACTGAGGAGTTAAACCTTTCATTGTATGAATGTATCAGTTTGTTGATCCACCCATTTAGGAAGGATATAATGATGGCTTCCATTTTTTGGTGGTTATGAATAAAAATGATGTAAAGCTTGTTTATAGGCTTTGATTTGAACATGAATTCTCATTTCACTCCCCTATATAAGTGTGGGATTTCTGTGTCATATGGTAAATGCATATGTCATTTGATAAGAAAGCCTCAAACTGTTCTGGAGCAGTTATACAATTTTGCATTTGTACTGCCAAAGTATGCTTTTTACCCTCCATGTTTTTATTTTTACAGTGCTTGTCTTACTATTGATTTCTAGTCTCATACCGTTGATGTCAGAAAAGATGCTTGGTATTATTTCCAACTTTTTAAATTTATTGAGACTTGTTTTGTGACACAGCATGTGATCTATCCTGGCAAAAGTTCCATGTTCACTTGGAAAAAGTGTATTCTACTTCTTTCAAATGGACTGCTATATATTTCAGACATATGCATCTACATAATTAGTTAGTTGGTAGGTATGGCCTAATATATCCCTTGAGGCCAGTGTCTGCATAATTATTTCCTATCTATATGATCTGTCCATAGAGATAAGTAAAGTGTTAAAATTTTCACTAGTATCATGTGACTACCTCTCCTTTTATCACTATTTATAGTGTATAATATTTATATATGTATTTATATAACCCCATGTTGAAAAATATCTTCTTTCTTGTAGAACAGATTCCTTTATGTAATGTTCTTTTTCTTTCATAAAACAGTCTTTTATGAAGTCTAGATTGTCTGTTATCAATGAACATTGAAATCAAGATTGCTGGGAGAAATACCAACAACTTCAGATATGCAGATGACACCACCTTTAAGGTAGGAAGCGAAGAACTAAATAGCCTCTTGTTGAAAGTGAAAGAGGAGAGTGAAAAAGTTGGCTTAAAACTCAACATTCAGAAAACTAAGATCATGACATCTGGACGCATCACTTCATGGCAAATAGATGGGGAAACAATGGAAAGAGTTAGTTCAGTTCAGTTCAGTTGCTCAGTTGTGTCCAACTCTCTGTGACCCCATGGACTACAGAATGTCAGGCTTTCCTGTCCATCACCAACTTCCGGAGCTTGCTCAAACTCATTCCATAGAATTAGTGATGCCATCCAACCATCTCACCCTCTGTCTTCCCCTTCTCCTTCTGCCTTTAATCTTGACAGCATCAGGGTCTTTTCCAATGAGTCAGTTCTTCACATCAAGTGGCCAAATATTGGAGTTTCAGCTTCAGCATCTGTCCTTGCAATGACAATTCAGGGCTTATTTCCCTTACGGTTGACTGGGTGCCATCCAAGGGACTCTCAAGAGTCTCCTCTAACACCACAGTTCAAAAGAATCAATTCTTCAGGGCTCAGCTTTCTTTATAGTACAACTCTCACATCTATACATGACTATTGGAAAAACCATATCTTTGACTAGACAGAACTTTGTCAACAAAGTAATGTCTGTGCTTTTTAATATGCTGTCTAGATTGGTATAACTATTCTTCCAAGGAGCAAGCATCTTTTAATTTCATGGCTGCAGTCACCATCTGCAGTGATTTTGGAGCCCCCTCAAAATAAAGCTTTTCACTGTTTTCATTGTTTCCCCATCTATTTGCCATGAAGTGATGGGACCAGAACCATGGTCTTAGTGTTCTAAATGTTGAGTTTTAAACCAGGTTTTAAACTCTCCTCTTTCACTTTCATCAAGAGGCTCTTTAGTTCTTCTTTGCTTTCTGCCATAATAGTGGTATCATCTGCATATCTGAGGTTATTGATATTTCTCCCGGCAATCTTGATTCCAGCTTGTGCTTCACCCAGCCCAGCATTTCTCATGATGCACTCTGCATATAAGTTAAATGAGCAGGGTGACAATATACAGCCTTGATGTACTCCTTTTCCTATTTGGAACAAGTCTATTGTTCCATGTCCAGTTCTAACTGTTGCTTCCTGACCTGCATACAGAGTTCTCAAGAGGCAGGTTAGGTGGTCTGGTATTCCCATCTCTTTAAGAATTTTCCACAGTTTGTTGTGACCCACACAGTCAAAGGCTTTGGCATAGTCAATAAAGCAGAAGTAGATGATTTTCTTGAACTCTCTTGCTTTTTTTGATGATCCAACAGATGGTGACAATTTGATCTCTGGTTCCTCTGCCTTTTCTAAGTCCAGCTTGAACATCTGTAAGTTCATGGTTCATGTACTGTTGAATCTGGCTTGAAAAAATTGAGCATTACTTTGCTAGTGTGTGAGATGAGTGCAGTTGTACAGTAGTTTGAACATTCTTGGGCTTCCCTGGTGGCTCAGATGTTAAAGAGTCTGCCTGCAGTACCCAAGACCTGGGTTTAATCCCTGTATTGGGAAGATCCCTTGGAGAAGGAAATGGCAACCCACTCCAGTATTCTTGTCTGGAATATCCCATGGACAGAGGAGCCTGGCCAGCTACAGTCCATGGGGTCACAAAGAGTCAGACACAACTGAGAGACTTCTCTTTGAACATTCTTTGGCATTGCCCTTCTTTGGGACTGGAATAGAAACTGATCTTTTCCAGTCCTGTGGCCACTACTGAGTTTTCCAAGTGCTGGCATATTGAGTGCAGCACTTTAACAACATCATCTTTTAAGATTTTAATAGCTCTGTTGGAATTCCATCACTTCCACTAGCTTTGTTTGTAGTGTTGCTTCCTAAGAATACTTGAATTCACATTCTATGATGTCTGGCTCTAGGTGAGTGATCACACCATCATGTTTATCTGTGAGAAACAGTTAGAGACTATTCTTGGGGGCTCCAAAATCACTGCAGATAGTGACTGCAGCTGTGAAATTAAAAAAAAAAGCTTCCTCCTTGAAATAAAAGCTATGACCAACATAGACAGCATATTAAAAAACAGAGACATTACTTTGCCAACGAAGGTCCATCTAGTCAAAACTATGGTTTTCCGAGTAGTCATGTATGGATGTGAGATTTGGACTATAAAGAAAGTTGAGTGCCAAAGAATTGATGCTTTTGAACTGTGTTGTTGTAGCAGACTCTTGAGAGTCTGTTGGACTGCAAGATCAAACCAGTCAATCTTAAAGGAAATCAGTTCTGAATGTTCATTAGAAGGACAGATGCTGATGCTAAAACTCCAATACTTTGGCCACTGATGCAAAGAACTGCCTCACTGGAAATCCCCTGATGCTGGGAAAGGTTGAAGGCAGGAAGAAGAGGGGATGACAGAGGATGAAATGGTTGGATTGCATCACCAATTCGATGGACATGAGTTTGAGCAGTCTCCAGGAGTTGGTGATGGACAGGGAAGTCTGGCATACTGCAGTCCGTAGGGTTGCAAAGAGTCGGATATGACTGAGTGACTGAACTGATATTGTCTGCTATAAGTATTGTTACCCAGCTTTCCATTCGTATCCATGTGCCTGTAATATCTTTTATATATGCTCATTTTCAGTCTAGGTGCACTTTTAGATCTGAGGAAAGTCTCTTTCAGGAAGCATGTATATGTGTCTTCCTTTTCTTAATTCAGCCACTCTGTGTCTTTTGATTGGAGCATTTACTCTAGCTACATTTAAAGTAATTATTGATAGGTATGTACTTGTTGCCATTTTATTTGTTTCAGGTTGTTATTATAGTTATTTTTGTTTCTTCTTTCCCTCTCTTACCTTGTGATTTGATGACTAACTTTAGTGCTATGTTTGGATCCCTTTCTCTTTTTTGTATATATTTATCACAGACTTTTAGTTTGTGGTTTACCCTGAGGTTCATATATAACTATATATAATCATATATATGATTATTTTAAATTGATTATTTCAAATCTGAAAACATTTTTTTTATAATCTGCACTTTCATCCCCATATGTTTTCTTTTCACATCATATTTTATATCTTCTTGCTTTGTTTATCCCTTAACTACTTATGTTGTAATGATTTACTACCTGTCTTTCAGTCTTCCTACTAGCTTTATAAGTTGTTGACCTACTATATTTACTGTATATTTACTTTTATCAATGAAATTTTTTTCCTGTCTTAATTTTCATATTTCTGGTTATAGTCTTTTTTTCCTCACTATTATTATTTGGTTGAGTTTTGTTAAGCAAGAATATCTAGCTCTCAAGAAAATTACATTTTACCGAATAAATAGCTAGAAAATATAGGCTCTTCTGCAACAGTGTGACAAAGAGTAAGAGAATTTTGTCCAATGATCAGTAGCATTGTGATCTTAGATATGCTAGGATTATATATCCAGATTCCAGAGATAATTCATTTAATATATTGAATAGATTCCATTCTATAGGAAGAAAGATACAGAAGAAACTGGAAATTTTGTTTGAGTGTTAAACACATGGTCTGTGGTTCAGAAAAAATCTTCAGTCTTTGACTGTCACAAGAATTCATTGTTCATTCAGTGAGGTGTTTGATATAAAAATCACACTCAGTGACTGAATTAATAAAGGAGGTAAGAACATATTTCATATCCACAAGTTGCTATAGGCATACTGCAAAAGGAACCAGGATAGATAACAGATCCATATCTTATAACCAGCTTGACTTATTGTTTCTAATACACTTTCTCTTTTGTTCAAGTTTTTTTTTTTTTTTTTTCCTTAAACCAAGTTGATGCTAAGTTCATTGGTTAAACCCTTCGGGATTACAGTTTGGTAGGGTGAGGGAAGAAGTTGTGGAATCAAGTATGGGCTAAACACTTTTTTCAAAATTTATTTAAAAAAATAAAATGTTATATCAAAGAAGTCAGTTAATTAGGGTAGTTACATTTAAAAATTAAGTAAAAATCAATTAAAATCACTATAATTAATAACACCATTAATAAAATAAAATAGCTTAGTTGAGTAAACTAAAATATTGAATCAGTCCAACAATTTTGCCAAGATATCCTTCTGAGACAAGGATAAAGCTTTGCTACTGCAATAAGACAGTGCTTATGAGAAATATTTTTATTGAGAATACCTAACAGGCTGGTCTATGATACTGATATGAAGTCTAGAAAAGCCCTAATTAGAAAACAAAGTAAGCAGTAATCCAAAGAGATAACAAAGTTTAAAAATTACAAATGAAGCTCATGGATAAAACTGAAAAACAAGGAGTGGGTTTGGAAAGGATGATAAATATTTATCCTGGAGTGAGGTACCCTGGTTGGAAGCCAGAAGTATGTGATTTAATATAGAGTTATTAAAGGTGCAGTGATGTTATGGATAATTCTGATCAATTGTAATATTATGAAACAGTAACAGCAATAGGACATCTGGAAGCTCTTAAATATTTGATAAATGGAGGTTGTGACAAAGATTTTCTCCTTGAGTAAGCTTGAGACAGGTTTATCTGTGTGTTTTTTTTTTTTGTCTACACCTCATCCCTGGGCCTTATCTTTAACCTGCTCAGCCTAGTTTGAATAAGAATCCTGCTAAGTCAGTTTTGCAAGAATCTCCATAATCTTGAGATCTCCTCACAGTAATTTTCTGTCCACTGAACTCTCCTTATTCTGCTCATTGACTCCAAGTCACCTGCTGCTTTTCCTGCATTTGGAATTGAGTCTCATCTCTCTCCCTTATTAAGATAGTCTTAACACCTAACACAATAGTCCAGAATAAAGTCTTCTTTATGATTCTTAAAATGTTAGAATGATTTTTTTCTTTAACAATTGAGGCTTTAGTCTAATAAAATCATGAAACTCCACAGAGAGTTTTGCATTGAGTGTAGTCCAAAAATGGTCCAATGAAGAAAAATGTCACATAACTCTTTTCATGCTCTAATCTCCAGCATTTTGCAAAATGCTAGAGTAAGACCTACATAGAAGGATAACTAAACTTCATAGAATTGTACATTTTTAACCTAAGTTATGAAAACAAGCACGGTATATGCAACTTACAGTTAAACAAGTTGTTCTAATATCCCTAATAATCACTTGCAACCATAACCGAGCCAAGAGTCAACAAAATATATGTATGAAAAAAAATCCTTTATTGATCATAAAGTCTTAAGTTTGCTTTAATGTATTTTTTCATGATTCTTTCTTCTAGAATAAACACTTCCACCTTTTACTTGTTATTGGGCTCTGCATGCAGAACATTCATTTTAGGTACTAGGCAGAGTTAAAGTAAATAGTCATGGCCCCTACACTCTTGGAGAAATTTAAAAGAGGCTTTTAAACTTGATTTATCTAACACTGGAAAGAAAATCATGGTATTCTGGAATCCAGACTAAGAAAGTATATTAAAGACGGGAGAGTGGCCAACAGTTTTAAATACTCTGATTAGTCATTGATGAGATAAGCTTGGTAGAATGGTAGTTAAGAAAGCCTAATTGGAGTATGCTTGTGAGAAACGAAAGAGAAAAATTGGAAAAGTGAAAATAGACAATTTATTTGAGGAATCTTGCTAGGGAGATAACTAAAGAAATGGGGCAGCAGTTGGTGTGCAAAAGTGGAGAAAGGAGTCAGGATAAAATTTACTCATGTGGTGTCTTCATTTTAAGATGGAAAAAACACCAGCATGCTTTAAAATGATGAAACAAATATAGTAAAGTGTGAAAGATAATCATGTCAGATTTCAATCAGGGAAAAATTTTTGGAGCAATAGTCTGAAGTAGATAAGACCCTAAATTGGGTTTATTGCATAAATGAAGGGACTGACAATACATAAATGCATGCATATGTCATCTAAAGTAATTGGAGGAAAAGTAGAGGAACAGGATGAACATTTTGAGAAGTGTATGAATGAGGGGAATAAAGGATGTTCTCAGCCAGTGACCAAGAATTAAGGAATGTGTTTGGATATTTTGAGATTATGTATAAAACCTAGATAGAGGACAATGTACTCCAAAGGCTAAAATAGACTTGCTTTTTCTCTTCCCACCATTTCTCCCAAATTCCCCAAATAAGACAAAATAGAAAGTCTGAGCCAATCTGTCTGTCTGTCTCTCCTTCCTTCTCTTAACTGCCCCTAATCACAGTGAAGAGGTAATAAGACACAACAAAGTAGGTTACTCCTCAGTGGAACAGTAAAAGGAGGTGAGGCAAAGCGGGCAGGGTAACAATCCCTACTAAAAGAAAAGATGGAAGCATAGAACTGCCAGGAAAGGCCAGACAAGCAGATCTATGGTAAATAGATACTGAATTCTGTCACTTGAAACAATTTTTTGTTTTTTACTGTCATGTCTTAGATACACGGCTATCTTATTACCTAATACTGCTTCTTGATTATAAAGTCATGTGTGCATGTTTTAATCACTCAGTCATGTCTGACTCCGTGCAACCCCATGGATTGTAGCCCACCAGGCTCCTCTGTCCATGGGATTCTCCAGACAAGGATACTGAATTGGGTTGCCATTCCCTTCTCCAGGGTTATAAAGTCATATCACCAGCTAAAAGGAATAGATGTCTTTTTAATTGCGAAAGACCAGCATCTGCAAAATTTTAGTGTCTTTATGTTTTGAGTTTGTTCTGATTCAACTTTGACTTTCCAGTAAAATTACCAGGGACAGAGTCAGAAGTAGTGTATAATTCAATTTTAGGGACTTGAGTCCTACTGCTACTGTGTGACTGCAGTCTAAATAATTTCAAATGACCTCAGTTCAGTTCAGTTGCTCAGTCATGTCCAACTCTTTGCAACCCCATGAATTGCATCATGCCAGGCCTCCTTGTCCATCACCAACTCTCAGAGCCTACCCAAACTCATATCCATTGAGTTGGTGATGCCATTCAACCATTTCATCCTCCATTGTCCCCTTCTCCTCCTACCCTCCATCTTTCTCAGCATCAGGATCTTTTCAAATGAGTCAGCTCTTTGCATCAGGTGGCCAAAGTACTGGAGTTTCAGGTTCAACAATCAGTCCTTCCAATGAACATCCAGGAATGATCTCCTTTAGGATGGAGTGTTCTAAATTAGTACACATGATGGTGATTTTTTCATAATTTGAATCTTGATACATATTTTCTCCACAGTATTTAGTTTCCTGCTAATTATTAATATGCAGATTTGAATTTACTGAAAGATTTCAATAACTTTAAAGAGTAGCCAATGACTTCTTTAAATTTTTTTTATAGTTCTAGTACCTACTATATTTAACAATTTCCAGTTGAACTATTAATAAAAGAAAAGCATTTTAAAATACAATGATGGTGGTTTAGTACAGGAATTTTAGTTAATATTGGGCTTTGAATATAGACAGTCTGAATATGCTGTTAAAATATAATTGTAGTATAAGTAGTGTTATCCCAAGTATGTTATGGTCGTTTGATGATATTATGACAACCACACATACATATTTATAAGACTCATATAAATGGAGTCTTCTAGAAGGGGTAGTACGCAATTTGTACATGCAAACATGGCACTTCAGGTTTCTGACATGTATTTTCTATGTCATAGAGAAGTGGGAATACTGGTATATGTGATATCCATCCTGAACTTCCAGAAGGAGTTGCAGAGGAAAATAACAGTGTCTTTCCTAATAAATATGGAATAGTCAGGGTTTAAAATTTAAAATTTTACTTTTCTTTCCCAATATATGCTGCTCCATTTTTAGCCATTCCACATTAAAAAAAATAAATTATCCTTTATAGAATCATGCAAAAATATTCTAAAGGTATCTCAAATATTTTTAAAAGGCTGCTGCTACTGTGGTTATCTGATTCATATCATAAATAGCTGTGCATCTCTAAGTATGAAAAAAAAAATCTTGGGATAGAAGTGAAGCACATACTTAAAACCAGATCTTCTGTCCAGTAGCTGTGTCTGAACAGAATAGTGATAAGCCCCAAATGAAACACCCGACAATAATCACTGTATATACACCAGTCCCCAATGAACTGTATATTAATATCTGGCAATTCATGACAGAATTCCTAATTTCATAGCAGCTCTAGGCATGAATAAAGATTTATTAAGGTAGTCAGTAAAATATTCCTAAACACCAAATTGTTTTAATTTTCCTATTTTGCTTTAGGAGATTGAAGAAAGCCTGTATTATGATACTAAAAGATACTGATTAAATCAACACTTGGTATCATATTAAGTTCATTTAATATAGCCAAAAGTTAATATCTATATTTATACTCCATTTTTTTATTGCTAGGATAAAAACTAATGGTAGGAGTAAGCATCCCTTTGTTTTCTTTACTGTCTATCTCCAAGTTTAACCCCCAATCTCTCCCTGCACAGCTCTCTACCATCTGCTTTCATGATGGCAGAATCTCTGGAAGCTTTTCTGTTTTCATGAATAATTTTAAATTAAGAGATTTTTTAAAAAATATATTTAACATGAGCTTCTGGTAGAGAAATGTCTTCTCTTTCACCAGACTTGAAGGGAAATATTTTTTTCCCTCAGACAGACATCTATCTGACAGATAAAATAGATTTACATTCATAACCATACTATTGAGATAGAAGATGATTTTGAAAATGAACACACAAGAATTGATGGTACTATATCTGAAGGCTTATATCTTCATTATCCATTCTCCATTATCTAAGCAAGTTCAGTTCAGTTCAGTTGCTCAGTCTTGTCCAACTCTTTGCGACCCCGTGAATTGCAGCATGCCAGGCCTCCTTGTCCATCACCAATTCAAGTTTTCTATTCCTATTTCAGCCCTTGTCTGGTAGTCAGGCACATCTTCAGATCAAGATGATCATGTCTAGTTCTCCAAAGACTAACCCATCATCTCAATTCTTTTCTATTGTTCTCCCCATAGGAAACAGAATAATGCCCTTCCCTCTAAAATGTTCACATCCGAATGCTTGCAACCTATGTTACCTTACAGGCTAAAAGGGACTTTGAAGATGTAATTCGAGTTACTGACCTTAAGATGGGGAGATTACTGTGGACCAAATTTAATCACAGGAGTTATTATTTATTTATTTATTGCTAAAAAATAGAGGACATTTTCCAGACTATGGTCAGAAAGATGTGAGATGAAAGGAAGATCAGAAAAATGCAACCCTGCTGACTTTCAAGATGGAGGAAGAGTCCATGAGCCAAGGAATGTGAAAATCTAGAAAGGGCAAGGAAATGGAGTTTACCTAATTTTTTCAGAAAGGACTATAGCTCTCTAACTCTTACATTTTAGTCTAGTGAGACTCCTCTCAGACTTCTGATCTACAGAACTGTAAGTAATAAACTGCTAATTCCTAAGTTTCTGATAACATATCCTAAAGAAAAAACATTTCTAAGAATAAACATTGCCTTTTTTTCCTGGCATTAAAATAAAATCCTGTATTTTAAAGATACCTCATTTGAATATTCTATACTCTGTTGATAAATTAAGAACTTTTTTTTCCATTTCAAAATATGCTTTTCCTCAGGATACCTTTAAATAAAGATTTCCTCTGATGAATTTCAAATATAATGTTATTAATATTTAGAAAACAATGTAGTTATGTGGACTTTTTGGTATCTCACTTGTTATTTAAACAAAAATGCACCAATAATTCTGTTTATGTTAAATTCTTCTTAAACTTGGATATAACTCTCATGCACTAACTTTGTATTCAACTATATCTGTTGGGTAGATAAAGGATTATATCACAAATGGATAAAAGAACAGAGGAATTAAATGAATGAATCCTTAGTTATGTATTTTAACTAAAAATATCTCACTACCTTCTGAGTCATCTTAGAAAGGCCCAAAGGTCTGTGTCTCACCAATGAATCTCTTTTACCAAATACAGTATCAAATATAGGAATAGTCATTAAATTAGTTTTAAACAGTTATATTTTGTTTCCTTTGATAAAATTTATATTATACTATTACTCAAGTATGCTTATTCTATGTATATACACAGACTTATATAGTTTTAAAGTTGCACAAAATAAAAGTCTGTATATATAAGGACAGTCCATTAATATCTTGATTACTAGACTGGATTAATGTTTCTTATTTGATATTAACAATATAAATCATTTTTCTGAACATGAAAAGAACTACTTATAAAATTATATTTCAGAATATAAAACACTGATTGATTATATCCGTATACCTCTTTGCAGTCTCTGTTTCATTTATTTTGTGTCTTATTTCTTTCCTCCTAAAATTTGAGCTATAATTACTCTTTTTCTAGTTCATTTAGGTGTAAACTTGACTCTGTGGTGATTTTTCTCATTTGTTGAAGTAGGCCTGTGTTGCTATGAACTTCTCTCTTTGAACCATTTTTGCTGCAACCCATAATTTTGTTATGTCATATTTCTTTCATTTTTCTCTAGGTATTTTTTATTCTCCTCTGATTTCTTTGATGATCCATTGGTTGTTCAGTAGCATGCTTTTTAATCTCTATGTTCTTGTAGTTTTTCCTGTTTACTCTTATGATTGACTTTTGAACTGAAGTGTGTCTCTCAGTTGTGTCCAACTTTATGACCATATGGACTGCAGCCCACCAGACTCCTCTGTCTGTGGAATTCTCCAGGCAAGAATATTGGAGTGGGTAGCCACGCCCAGTTTCATACAATGTGGTCTGAGAGGATCCCTGATAAAATTTCAATCTTCATAATTTACTAAAACTTGCTTTGTGACCATTTAATGAGTAATCTAGTCTAAAGTAGTTTCCATGTGAACTGAAGAATGTGTATTCTGTTACTTTTGGATGGAATGTTACCTTTAAATCTATCAAATTCTTCAGATCTAATTATTCACCTAAGTTTATTTCCTTATTGATTTGCTGTAGAGATGATCTACCCATTGATGTAAGTACATGTTAAAGCCCCCTATCATATTACTGAAAATTTCTGTTTTGGTCCTTTAATATTTGCTTTACATATCTTAGTGTTCCTTTTTTGGGTGCATATACATTTATAAATGTTATTTCTTCCTTCTGGACTAATTATTTTATCATTATATAATACTCTTTGTAATATATATCATTATATAGTACTCTTTTTTTAGTCTTTGTTTTAAAATCTATTTTGTTTGATATGAGTAGAGCTAATCTAGCCTCTTTTATTTCTATTTGCATGGATTATTTTTTCCCAAACTTTCATTTTCTGTGTCCTTTCTTTTGAAATAAGTCTGTTATAGGCAGCATACAGATGAGTCTTTTTAGCCATTCTGCCACTTTTTGACTGACAAATGCAGTCCATTTACACTTAAAGTAAATATTGATAGGTATAAACTTACTGCCAGTTTGCTAATTTGTTTCCTGTTTTTTATTGATAATTCCTCCCTGTTCCTTTTTTCTCTTTCATTCTTCCCTTGTGATTTGCTGGTTTTCCTTAGGATTGTGTTTATATTCCTTCATCATTTGCCCTTGTGCATTTAATAGAAGATTGGAACCAGTATGTTGTTCCATGTTTGGTTCTAACTGTTACTTCTTGACCTGAATACAGATTTCTCAGCAGGCAGGTAAGGTGGCCTGGTATTCACATCTCTTGAAGAATTTCCCACAGTTTGCTGTGAAGCATATATATATATATTTATTTGAATTATATATATATGAATTTCCTGTGTCTATATCCAACCTTTCCTCAAAGAGTATGGCTATTAATAGAATTGACTATAGTTAAAAAATACAAATACAAATAAATTAACAGTAAATATATTGTTAATGAGGATCTACATTTGGAACTAAAGTAGACCAAAACCAAAGTAACACATGTCTTCTAGCAGCCTCACTAATTTACTGATAAACCTTTGAATCCCTATAAAACAAAGCAGTTATGAGTTAACAAACTTCAAAGTTCCCTCCATTTTTTCCTGGTCTCTCTCAACAGTAATTTCCCTCTCCCACTACTTAGGATTTATTCTAATCATCCCAGTCTCCTCTTGGTCACCTACTGATACTCCTCTGCTGTTAAAAATTTTGCTCATTTTACTACATGACAAAAGACTGCAAGATGATGAAAAGTAGTGCTGAAGTGTATTTTCTTTCCAATGTATTGAGCTTCTTCAGAACTGCTCAGGCATAACAGTGATACTTATAGGTCCTTCTATTCACACATGCACATATTTCCAAGTTATTGGAATAGATACAGTTATGTGAAAATGTATGCACTGTATTTTTCTTCTATGCAAACAAAAATCATAGTTTATTCGTCTTTGAGTTCTGTTGTTTAGTAGATTGCTTTGCACAGTGTGAAAAGCTATAATCTTGTTAGATAAATGTGAAATATATGTACCCACTTAGCATAAAACTATTGCTTCAATAATCTTGGTCACATTTTAGACCAGTTCTTTGAGATAAGAGTTAAATATACTGTGTCTCAATATATTTTACTTTATAGATGGATGCAAGTATATTATTTTCATAGATTCATTTTTAGTGAAAATCTTTGGATCTTTACATTTATCTCACTACTACTGCTGCTGCTGCTGCTGCTGCTTAGTTCCTAGACTCTTCTTTAATGTGTTCCAGATGAAACTTTTCCGTTATGAAGCTAAAAATGATTATGTACACTTAAGAAATCAGTATGAATATAACAATGAGTCCAGAACATTTTGATTTTCTACAAAAGTAGTTTTAGGTTTATTAATAAAAAACTATATAGAGAGCCTGATAATAGTTTGCATTAATTACTTGAAATATTTGGCACATTTTATTTGGTGGTCCAATTGTTTGATGAAATTCTAGTAGACTGTGGTTCATGGAAACCTTATCTTGCATCTTAAATATTAATAATCCCTAGTAACAATTTGCAAGTAAAAAAGAACTTCAAAATGCTTTGACATTGAATCTAGTCAAATACATCACTTTGCTTTTGAATCCCTAAACATTTCATATGCTGAAGAATTGTTCTTGCAGATCCATAGATGACATTATTCTCATTTGACAATTTCAGTAGATATCATATTTGGGAAAATAACCACTCTTCAGACTGCTGTCCCTGATTTTTACTTCTGGTTCATTTTTACTTCAGTGTTCATAAATTGTCTTATTGTAATGATTCATAAAATATTAAAAAGATTATTAAATATTAAACCCACAATGTAAAGGAACACAATATTTATGGTTCACTTTATCTGTATGAGTTACCTGAAGAAAACATAAATAAAATTGATCAGAATGTCACAAAATAAGTGACAAAACATTTTGTGCTGATCTATTTCCCCTTCTATTTTAAGTTATTTCATATTTCGTCTGCCTTTCCATAAGTCCTGTAAGTAATTCTCCAGATTTAATCCAGATGGTCTAAATCACCAGATGGTCAATACATAAATCAGATTGATTATATTATTTGCAGCCAAAGATGGAAAAGCTCTGTACAGTCAGCAAAAACAAGACCGGGAGCTGACTGTGGCTCAGATCATGAACTCCTTATTGCCAAGGTAAAGTCACTCAGTCGTGCCTGACTGTTTGCGACCCCATGGCCTGTAGCCTACAAGGCTCCTCTGTCCATGGGATTTTCCAGGCAATAGTACTGGAGTGGATTGCCATTTCCTTCTCCAGGGGATCTTCCAGACCCAGGGATCGAACCCAGGTCTCCCACGTTGTAGACAGACGCTTAACCATCTGAGCCACCAGGGAAGTCCTCCTTATTGCCAAATCCAGATGTAAACTGAATAAAGTAGGGAAAACCACTAGACCATTTAGGTATGACCTAAATAAAATCCCTTACGATTATACAGTGGAAGTGAGAAATAGATTCATGGAACTAGATATTAAAGACAGAGTGCCTGAAGAACGATGGTTGGAGGTTTGTGACATTCTACAGGAGGTGGTGATCAAAATCATCCCCAAGAAAGAGAAATGCAAATAGGCAAAATGGTTGTCTGAGGAGACTTTGCCAATAGCTGAGAAAAGAAGAGAAGCTAAGCATGGCAAAGGACTGGTCTCCTTTAGGATGGACTAGTCGGACATCTTTGCAGTCCAAGGGACTCTCAAGAGTCTTCTCCAACACCACACTTCAAAAGCTTCAATTCTTTGGCACTCAGCTTTCTTCACAGTCCAACTCTCAAATCCATACATGACCACTGGAAAAACCATGGCCTTGACTAGATGGACCTTTGTTGGTAAAGTAATATCTCTGCTTTTCAATAGACTATCTAGGTTGGTCATAATTTTCCTTCCAAGGAGTAAGCATCTTTTAATTCCATGGCTGCAGTCACCATCTGCAGTGATTTTGGAGCCCCAAAATATAAATTCTGACATTGTTTCCATTGTTTCCCATCTATTTCCTATGAAGTGATGGGACCAGATACCATGATCTTTGTTTTCTGAATGTTTAGTTTTAAGCCAACTTTTTCACTCTCCTCTTTCACTTTCATCAAGAGGCTTTTTAATTCCTCTTCACTTTCTGCCATAAGGGTGGTGTCATCTGAATATCTGAGGTTATTGATATTTCTCCTGGCAATCTTGAGTCCATCTTGTGTTTCTTCCAGCCCAGTGTTTCTTATGATGTAAACTCTAATACTTTAGCCACCTCATGTGAAGAGTTGACTCATTGGAAAAGACCCTGATGCTGGGAGGGATGGGGGCAGAAGGAGAAGGGGACAAGAGAGGATGAGATGGCTGGATGGCATCACCAACTCGATGCACATGAGTTTGGGTGAACTCTGGGAGTTGGTGATGGACAGGGAGGCCTGGTGTGCTGCGATTCATGTGGTTAAAAAAGTGTCAGACACAACCAAGCAACTGAACTGAACCGACTGGCAAAGGAGAAAAAGAAAGATGTAACCATTTGAATGCAGAGTTTCAAAGAACAGCAAGGAGAGATAAGAAAACCTTTCTCAGTGATCAGTGCAAACAAATAGAGGAAAACAATGCAATGGGAAAGACTAGAGATCTCTTCAAGAAAATTGGAGATACTAAGGGAACATTTCATGCAAAGATGGCCACAATAAAGGACAGACATGGTATGGACCTAACAGAAGCAGAAAATATTAAGAAGAAGTGGCAAGAATATACAGAAGTTCTATAAAAAAAAAAGATCTTCATGACCTAGATAATCATGATGGTGTGATCATTCACCTATAGTCAGACATCCTGGAATGTGAAGTCAAGTGGGCCTTAGGAAGCATCACTATGAACAAAGCTAGTGGAGGTGATGGAATTCCAGTTGAGCTGTTTCAAATCCTAAAAGATGATGACGTGAAAATGTGGCACTCAACATGTCAGCAAATTTGGAAGACTCAGCAGTGGCCACGGGACTGGAAAATTTTTATTTCAATCCCAAAGAAAGGCAATGCCAAAGAATATTCAAACTACCACACATCTGTACTCACGTCACATGCTAGTAAAGAAATGCTCAAAATTCTCCATGCCAGGCTTCAACAATACATGAACCATGAACTTCCAGATGTTCAAGCCAGATTTTGAAAAGACAGAGTAACCAGAGATCAAATTGCCAACATACTCTGAATCATTGAAAAAGCTAAAAGAGTTCCAGAAAAACATCTACTTCTGCTTTACTGACTATGCCAAAGCCTTTGACAAGGTGGATCAGAGCTCAGTGTGGAAAATTCTTAAAGAGATGGGAATACCAGACCACCTCACCTGCTTCTGAGAAACCTGTATGCAAGTCAAGAAGCAACAGTTAGAACTGGACATGGAACAGCAGACTGGTTCCAAATTGGGAAAGAAGTATGTCAAGGCTGTTTATTGTCACCCTGCTTATTTAACTTATTTGCAGAGTACATCATGTGAAATGCCACGCTGAATGAAGCACAAGTCGGATATAAGATTGCCAGGAGAAATATCAATAACCTCAGATATGCAAATGACACCACACTTATGGCAGAAAGTGAAGAAGACCTAAAGAGCCTCCTGATGAAAGAGGAGAGTAAAAAAGTTGGCTTAAAATTCAACATTAGAAAAATGAAGATCATGGTATCTAGTCCCATTACTTCATGGAAAATAGATGGGGAAATACTGGAAACAGTGAGAGACTATTTTGAGGGGCTCCCAAATCACTGCAGATTGTGACTCCAACAATGAAATTAAAAAAAAAAATTTAAAATTAAAAAAAATTTAAAAAACCTTCCTTTTTGGAATACAAGCTATCTCTATTCTAGATAGCATATTAAAAATCAGAGACATTACTCTGCCAACAAAAGTCCATCTAGTCAAAGCTAGTAGTAGATTTTTCCAGTAGTCATATATGGATGTGAGTGTTGGACTATAAAGAAAATTGAGTGCTGAGGAATTGGTGCTTTTGAACTGTGGTGCTGAAGAAGACTCTTGAGAGTCCCTTGACAGCAAGGAGATCCAACCAGTCAATCCTAAAGGAAATCGGTCCTGAATAGTTATTGGAAGGACTGATACTGAAGCTGAAACTCCAGGTCTTTGACCATCTTATGCGAAGAACTGACTCTTTGGGAAAGACCCTGATGCTCCTCTGCAAGACTGAAGGCAAGAGGAGAAGTGGACAACAGAGGATGAGATCATTGGATGGCATCACCGACTCAGTAGACATGAGTTTGAGCAAGCTCCAGGAGTTGGTGATGGACAGGGAATTCTGGTATGCTGCAGTCCATGGAGTTGCAAAGAGTTAAGACATGAGTGACTGAACTGTATCAATTCTCCAGCTGATTAGTCTAATTCCTTGAACACTTATCATGTAATTCCTCATTAGAAATGATACATATCTGCATTTAGGAATAATTTTATTTGGCAACTAATGGACCACTGCATCTGGTATATGTTACAAACAAAGCAGGATATTAGGCACCAGTATTCTTTATTTTCAGTCTGTTTCTTAGCATTTCTGAGCCCTTGGTCCAGGAAGACTGATTGACCCTCCATTGTCTCTTATTTCATCCAGTATGAGCTAGAAAAAAAAAGTACTGTGATTTGGCAGATTAACAGCACCTGTTATGACTTCTTCAAGGTTGGTCATTGAGCAGACTATATACAACCAATGTTTTGCAAGGGCTGGATTCTTCATGGCGCATTCATTTTAAGACTCAAACGTGCAATACTATTTCTCTGTTTGCTGCAATCTCAGTTTTTTGTGATCCCTGCTGATGAATTATTGAAAACCTTGAAAGTAATGACTGGAATGATACTTTCTCTTAAATCATCAAAATTCACTTTTTGTCAGAGTTCAGTGTTTAGAAAGCAACTTAATTATGCTAGATCCTGCACTAAAACTATTTTTTTTAAGCAAGAAAATATACTTTGTTCTTATTCCATGTTTTTTTTAATGATTTTATTCTTCAGTGATTTTGCTTCAAGACATTTTATGCATTATAACCTTTAGTAGTGACATGAAATTCTTGCAAGATGATTTATTAGGAAAGCACACTTTTACCTTTAATATGTCAAAGAATCATATTTTTAGATAAAGTCTTTTTTGGTTTTCTTCTAGGGGAACAAACATAAGAAGTTATGCTGTCTGAATGATGGTCACTCAGTGGTATTATTTCACTAGGAAATGATTTTATTTTAAATGATTACTTAATGACTTAATGTGATCTAGTTCTTGTGCAAAGGAGAAAAAATTAGGCATTTCTTACAAAGAAAGAAAACCCTAATTCTCTATACATAGAGATGAAAGTATAAATAAATCAACTTCAAATTATATGAGACTATATTAAAATATGAAAAAAAGGTTAAGAGAACAGGTTATAAAATTTAGGGACCACGGTGCTCAGAGTAAAGAATTTTGAACCGGGTGTTGAAAACTAGTAGTTGAAAATATGTAGCTGACTCTGACTGGAAAGTCTAGAGCATAGAAGTAAAATCAATAGTTATCAATGCAAAGGTGGTTAGAAACTTATCTGCTCAGTTGTTACTGAGGTCCTCAGTGAAGAACAGGGGCAAAGTTTGGGTGTTTTAGGTACAAACAGGAGAGTTTATGTTAAAACCTTTTAGAATATTAATTTTTAAAATTTTGGATGAAAAAACAGGGACAAAGAGGACTAAGATGTGATAAAAACAGATGAAAGAATATTTAGTAGAAAACTGTCAAAGGCCACTGAATGTTGGAAGGGTGGAAAGCATATTCTGATGTAAGATGTGCTCAGCTGTATCAATGGATGTGGGAAATTAAAGTCTGAAAAAATACTAGTGAGTGTAGCAATCAAAAGTTTAGTATAACCTTACTCATAAACATTTTCAGTAAAGAACAAATAGACTTCTGTGAAATATCTAGCCTTTCAAGTCTTAAGTTGTAAAGATTACTACTTTTTATGTTCCTACAGTTTCACTATAACAATAACTATTGTCCACAGTCATTGCTTCTTCATGGTGGACACTTTTGCAAGCACTGTATAGCTTCATGCTCTGGAGGCCATTGACCTCCACATACGCATGCATACATGATGTGGATTAAGCAGAAATACCATATAAAATAAAAATCTATCCCTGTACTGGTTTATATTATTATCTTCTTCATTACAAAGAGTATCTACTATTCATATCTGCTCACCATATACTCTCCCCTGTTCTCCTATAACAGCAGCTTGGGTTTTTTCAAAATTTCATATTATTATTCCTTTACACAAGTATAGATTAGATTTGATTATTGATCTTTTACATTATTCTTATATATTAATATTAAAATAAAATTGAGCTAAGCTTATTTTATCACTATATTTGAACTGTATTTTTAATAGGACATATTTCTAGAACCGTAATGATTAAAGTGTATGTGTATCTTAGTTGACAGTTTATAAGGGTTCTACAACTCATATTTCCACCAGTAATTATAATAAATTCAATTTCCCCAACTCACCAGCCTGCTTATTTTCATTACATTTAAATTTTTACTAGTGGGACACATGTTCTATTTTTGTTTTAACTGCACATTTATTTGATTCATACTGTGATTTATTCTTACTGAAAATTTTGTTTTCTTCGTTTGTGAGGTGCCTATTTCTATTTGGCATTGATTTATAAGACTTACTAAGGTATTATACTTATTTATTTATTTAGTAAGTGAATAGACAGAACAAATTTTTCTGAATTAAGACTTATTTTGAATAAAGGATTTGTCCTTGGTGACTTCAGAAACTACCATAATCAGGTAACTACTTGCACTACCATCCTCTGTGAAAATCAGGATACAGGCAAGCATACACAGCAAAATCTGCTCAGTTGCTACTGAGGGCCTCAGTGACAATTACAATTTGTCTTAAATTATGAAATGAACTTTTCACTTATTCTCAGTGCTATATTCATTCATGCTTGTGAGTAAGAATGTACATACATTTATTCATACTGTGATGATGGATATATGCTTAATTTTATTTACTAATTCTACTTGTTGTGTATTTGGCATTATTTCCTATAGCACATCATGCTGTGAAATATATTCACACTGAGTTAATTCTTCCCATTCACATTAATGAAAAGAACATGAACACATAACTTCTTATAAGAACAGTAAGAGCTAAGTGCGAAAAAAACTTGCTTTCACTTACATAGCTCTCTTAAGTAATTTTTCTACTAGCAAGTCAAATATTCGATCCACTGCATCAGAGAAACAGAATTCAATCTTTTATTTGATATAATTATTTCCCTCTCATGAACTTTTTGCCCTGGCATATTTCTTGCTAGGAATATAAAATATTTTAATACATTTATCAAAGAATTTAAAATGCTACAGATGTACCAGTGTTCACAGTAATTATGAAATATCAAGCAATGTATGAAATATCAAAATTAAATCACATAATCCTTAGATTCATAAAATCTAGCAGGGACATTATGGTCTTTCAGTAATTACTGTTCGGGTGCCACTTGCTGGGGTCCAGCCCCAGTGGATCCAGGGTGATTCGAAGGTGGGGACGGAGTCGGCGTCTTTGGAAAAATACATATTTAATCACAGATATAGAGAGATTAGAAATGGATAGCGTAGTAGGAAGATTAGTGGAGAAAAAGAGGCTGAATAACTTGGATTACGTGGAATAGCATCCATGCTCCAGATGGGAATTCAGCCAGAAAAACGGGAGCAAGAAAGAAGCTACATGGAGGAATCAGTCTTTCCAGAAACTGATCCGATTTCTTTATTTTTGGGTTTGCTTATATACCTTTTGTGACACATAGGGATGAATACAGAGTCACGTGGGAGTCAGTAGTCCTGACCTTTATCAAAATCAGGTGCTTCACATAAATGTATAAAAAAGGTACATCATCTTCTGGCCATGAGTGAGACCTGCTGACATTTTATGATCCTTTCTTTCTGATAAACAAATATCTTATTTTTTCCAAGGGTGTTTTCTCTTAAACCAGGAACCACCCTCCAAATAAAGTTGCATTCCTATAGGGTGAGGGTGTAGTGAGTTACAATCAAGAAAGGAATTTATTTAACTCAAGGTTAACAGGATTAATCTTAAAGGTTAATACATATTTCTCCTATATGTTAGTTATATTCATTATAAGGGTAGGGAACATGGAGATTTAGCAGCAAACATCAGCCCAACAAATGAAAATCCTTTCATCAATGCTCCCCTTAAGATCTATTTAGTCTCAAGATAGTGATAAAGTTACATTTTTACATAGCAAGGACACAGTGATTTATAACAAAGCACAGTGATCTATTACAAAAGAGAAAATCCATTAACTCAAAAAGTCTAGTATTGCTAACATCAAAAACTACTATATTTCCTTTACTATATTCCAAATACATTGATTAATATATTCCCAGGTGCCTAAGGATATGGAGGCCTGGCAGCAATCATTGACTCCACAAGAAGAAAAAGCCCTATGCTAATTAAGACTCTCAAAATACTCCAAAACTCTCTGTGCTGTTTATGGTTAAGAGGTAGTAAACAATCATGTGGCAGGAGTATGGATAATCCTGTCACACAAGCTAGTCTGTCAGCAGAGAGGTTTGACCTGAAACATCCTTGTCCCACCCAGGGGAAGGAATTAGCAGCAATTATTGACACAACAAATGAAAAACTCTTCACCAATATAATTCCTAACCAACCCACTATACTAATAATTTCTAATTCCCCAAAAGAATTTGCCTTTAGTAAGTCTAAAACATCTCGTGCCTCTCAGATTGGGAGGCTGTAAACAATCACATGTGGCCGGACAAACCTATACAGGTGGACTAGATAACCTTCAGAGGAGTTCGTAAGCTGAAACACTCTTGTCACGCCCAGGAATTTTTATTGCCTTGGAGCTGCACGTTTACTCCTTCTCCGAGAGAAATGGCTATGGGGGAGAGCCCCCCATAAAGTCAGAGGTGTAGGTGAGAGCATAAAACAGGCTCTGGTTTTAGGGTTAGATGCTCGGCAACAGGGGGTTTCCTGAGGCTTGATCACGCCTTTGCGTATGCCAAGCCTCTTTCCTCATGACCTTTGCCATGGGTGGAGTTCCTCATGCTGGCCCCTGGCATCTAACTACAAATAATAAAGACTCAAGTCTTAGATAAAGAAATATTTATTTTCAGAAAGGTTTTTTTATCTCTCTCCCAGTATCACTTAAATGGAACAGATAAATTTAATACACAATTCACCATATGTTAAACTCTCCTTACCTTAATTGTCATTGCCTTACTGATGGGAAAGCTAGTTAAATATACAACTAAATACAGATATCTCCTTTTTAAAATGATGAAGAAACCACTAGAAAATGTTATAGGTCAAATTAGAATAAAAAAAATTAAAGCTATATTTCTCCTGTACATATCAGTGGCATTGTAACTAACATAAGACTGACTCGTTTCATTCTTTTACAAGTGGTTGACCAGTTTTCCCTGGGAATCCCAGGGAGCCTGGGGGGGCTGCTGTCTCTGGGGTCGCACAGAGTTGTACACGACTGAAGTGACTTAGCAGCAGCAGCAGCAGACCAGTTTTCCCAGCACCACTTGTTAAAGAGATTGTCTTTTCTCCATGGTATATTCTTGCCTCCTTTGTCAAAGATAAGGTGTCCATAGGTGCGTGGATTTATCTCTGGGCTTTCTATTTTGTTCCATTGATTTAAATTTCTGTCTTTGTGCCAGTACCATACTGTCTTGATGACTGTGGCTTTGTAGCAGAGCCTGAAGTCAGGCAGGTTGATTCCTCCAGTTCCATTCTTCTTTCTCAAGATTGCTTTGGCTATTGAGTTTTTTTTTGTATTTCCATACATATTGTTAAATTATTTGTTCTAGCTCTGTGAAAAATACCATTGGTAGCTTGATAGGGATTGCATTGAATCTATAAATTGCTTTGGGTAGTATACTCATTTTCACTATATTGATTCTTCTGATACATGAACATGGTACAATTCTCCATCTATTAGTGTCCTCTTTGGTTTCTTTCACCAGCATTTTATACTTTTCTATATATAGGTCCTTTGTTTCTTTCAGTTCTGTTCAGTTCAGTTCAGTTGCTTAGTCGTGTCTGACTCTTTGAGACCCCATGAACTGCAGCACGCCAGGCCTCCTTGTTCATCACCAAACCCAGAGTTCACTCAGACTCACATCCATCGAGTCAGTGATGCCATCCAGCCATCTCATCCTCTGTCATCCCCTTTTCCTCCTGCCCCCAATCCCTCCCAGCATCAGTATCTTTTCCAATGAGTCAACTCTTCGCATGAGATGGCCAAAGTACTGGAGTTTCAGCTTTAGCATCATTCCTTCCAAAGAACACCCGGGGCTGATCTCCTTTAGAATGAACTGGTTGGATCTCCTTGCAGTACAAGAGACTCTCAAGAGTCTTCTCCAACACCACAGTTCAAAAGCATCAATTCTTCCACGCTCAGCCTTCTTCACAGTCCAACTCTCACATTCACACGACCACTGGAAAAAGCATAGCCTTGACTAGACGGACCTTTGTTGGCAAAGTAATGTCTCTGCTTTTGAATATGCTATCTAGGTTGGTCATAAATTTTCTTCCAAGGAGTAAGCATCTTTTAATTTCATGGCTGCAGTCACATCTGCAGTGATTTTGGAGCCCCCCAAAATAAAGTCTGACACTGTTTCCACTGTTTCCCCATTTATTTGCCATGAAGTGATGGGACCATATGCCACGATCTTCATTTTCTGAATGTTGAACTTTAAGCCAACTTTTTAGTTCCTCTTTACTTTCTGCCATAAGGGTGGTGTCATCTGTTTGTTTCTTTAGGTAGATATATTCCTAAGTATTTTATTATTTTCATTGCAATGGTGAATGAAATTGTTTCTTTAATTTCTCTTTCTATTTTCTCATTATTAGTGTATAGGAATGCAAGGGATTTCTGTGTGTTGATTTTATATTCTGCAACTTTACTATATTTATTGATTAGCTCTAGTAATTTTCTGATGGAGTTTTTAGGGTTTTCTACATGAGGATCATGTCATCTGCACAGTGAGAGCTTTAGTTCTTTTCCAATTTGGACTGGTCAACCACTTGTAAAGAATAAAACTAGAATACTTTCTAACACCATACACAAAAATAAACTCAAAATGGATTAAAGAGCTAAGCATAAGACCAGAAACTATAAAACTCCTAGAGGAGAACATAGGTAAAACACTCTGTGACATAAATCACAGGAGGATCCTCTGTGACCCACCTCCCAGAATATTGGAAATAAAAGCAAAGATAAACAAATGGGACCTAATTAAAATTAAAAGCTTGTGCACAACAAAGGAAATTATAAGCAAGGTGAAAAGAAAGCCTTCTGCATGGGAGAAAATAATAGCAAATGAAGCAACTGACAAACAACTAATCTCAAAAATATACAAGCAACATCTGCAGCTCAATTCTAGAAAAATAAACGACCCAGTCAAAAAATGGGCCAAAGAACTAAACAGACATTTCTCCAAAGAAAACATATAGATGGCAAACACATGAAAAGATGCTCAACATCACTCATTATCAGAGAACTGCAAATCAAAACCACAATGAGGTACCATTTCACACCAGTCAGAATGGCTGCTATCCACATGTCTAAGAGCAATAAATGCTGGAGAAGGTGTGGAGAAAAGGATACCCTCTTACACTGTTGGTGGGAATGCAAACTAGTACAGCCATATGGAGAACAGTGTGGAGATTCCTTAAAAAACTGGAAATAGAACTGCCATATGACCCAGCAATCCCACTGCTGGGCATACACAGCAAAGAAACCAAAATTGAAAGAGACACATGTACCCCAGTGTTCATTATAGCACCGTTTATAATAGCCAGGACATAGAAGCAACCTAGATGAATGGATAAGAAAGCTGGGGTACATATACACAATGGAGTATTTATTACTCAGCCATTAAAAAGAATACATTTGAATGAGTTCTAGTAAGGTGGATAAAACTGGAACCTGTTATACAGAGTGAAGTAAGTCAGAAAGAAAAACACCAATAGAGCATACTAATGCATACGTATGGAATTTAGAAATGTGGTTATGATAACCCTGTATGTGAGACAGCAAAAGAGACACAGATATTTTATAGAACAGTATTTTGGACTCTGAGAGAGAGGGCGAGGGTGGAATGATCTGGGAGAATGGCACTGAAACATATATATTATCATATGTGAAATGAATCACCAGTCCAGGTTCGATGCATGATACAGGATGCTCGGGGCTTGTGCACTGGGATGACCCAGTGGGATGGGATGGGAGGGAGTTGGGAGGGGGGTTCAGGATGAGGAACACAGGTACACCCATGGTGGATTCATGTCAATGTATGGTAAAGCCAATACAATATTGTAAAGTAATTAGCCTCCAATTAAAATAAATAAATTTATATTAAAAAAGACTGATCAATCTAGACTCATTCATTTTGAAAAGCCCATCCTAGATAAAAATACATCTTTTATATAAGTAAATGGTTTTTCTCTTTCAAAAAATGCATCAGATGAAAACAATTTCAATTATTATAATCAGATACTCCATAAGACAATCATTTTCTTATTTGCTTACTATGATTTCCTTCTTTCCTAATAAGTCATCTGAAGAAAAGCCAAAATGATTTGCTAGTATGTACATGCTGTTATTGTTGACTATGGAATAAAAATATTTTTTTAAATAACATTTTAATGGAATCATAAATGATCATTTAGCAGTTTTAGTAACAAATGTTTAAATATTATGAATTAATATTTCAAATTTCTAAAGGGCTCTTAGTAATAACAGAACTGTGGTTGGGGCAAGAGATTAGGCATTCACTTCAGGTGGAGGATTTAGGATGGAGCAAATAACTCAGCTTTCAAGATGAATGTCTAAATGAAATACTTTAAAAATCTAACATAATGCAAAAGATCAATGAGGAGCAAAATACAAAATTTGTAAATAAAGAAAAGGTCTGACTCTGCATTTGCATGACTCAACTACACTCTATTTCCTGCCCTATTAATAAAATATACTCAATGCTGGCTCAACTAGATTTGGAAAATTTGATTTTCTAACATTACACTACAAAGCCATGTGTTTAAAAATCATGATATTTTGCGGTAACAAAAAAAAAAAAAGAAAGAAGGATAGGTGATGATTTTGTATCTATCAATACTGAGATTAGAGAAGATGGTTGCTCCAAAGAGAAATCATTATCAAAAAGATTAAATGTAATAAAATTCATTGATTACTATCTTTTGCTTTCCTTTCATTGATTCTTCTAATACAAACTAAGTTACAGGCATAATTTATTTATTTAATTTTAAATATATCATTTATTTATATCAATTTTATATTGGGTATAATTTACTGTTCATTAATATTTATGTGGCTAATCTGTTTTGTGCTTCCCTTGAAGAATTGAACTTTCACTGTGAGAACCATCTGGAAATTTCAGCCATGCACCAGTCAATAAGCAACCAAGAAATGTAGTCAAATCACCTAGAGTAGCAGCCAGTGTTAACTCTAAAATTGGTGTAGGAGTTTGTGGAACTGCTTAGTAAGGTCAAATAAGGAATATTTTGAAGATACTCATTTCCAATAAGCCATTGATTCTATCTTTATCCAATTAGCAACTATTTTTGTGCCATTGCATAGTATATTTGTCCTTTTGACAAAATTCTACTATTTGTTTAAAATGTTTACTTAAGTAAAATTTATTCAGAATTGTTTAAAAGTTGCAGATTTAAGAAATAAGAGAACTCAGGTGAGGAATATGCTAAGCATGGAAATCTTATTTTAGTAGTTACTAAAACAGAGTCTGTAATGAAAAGTAGAGAGAGTAGAAATAGCTTACTCAAAGCAGATGGTTGCCATAGTGATGAGATACATCCACTCTTGTGTTGATTGAAAGGAACTAGCAGAGGCCACAGAGGATGGATATGTTTGTGAATCTTTTTTCCCCAACTTTTGTGTCCTAGTAAAAGATGGAGAGATTCAGGGAGAGCATGAAGATATTACAAATGAGAAAATTCTTCTTTAACCCAGTAATTATTAGCAGAAGGTAACTCCAAAATTATGTGGTCCAAATGATGGGGCAAATATTTAATAAAAATTTAATAAAAGTTGAGCTGATGTGGCCAATAGATTCTACCTTGAATACTATTCTTAACTGATTTGGTCAGAGATGCCAGAGTGCAGTTTAAAATAGACAAGTCACTGGTTCCTGGAAACAAAAGTGCAAGCATTCCTGTTAGCTTTTGGAATGTGAGCCAGGGAAGAGCACACAGGGAGCAAAATGCTTTTCAGTAAAAGAACCAACAAAACAAAACTCTTTGTGCATACAAGAATCCATAACCCCAACCAAATTAGTATTGTCTATAACCTGTGCCTCGAGCCTAGAGCTATTCATACCCCAAAATACCAGCATGCAAAATCATAAACAAAAAATAAAGAAATATCTGACTTTATAAAAAGTGAGGAAGTACTTTAAAAAATAGTTTACTTGGACTACATCTTGGATTTTCACTGCTACTGCTGCTAAGTCACTTCAGTCATGTCCAACTCTGTGCGACCCCATAGATGGCAGCCCACCAGGCTCCCCTGTCGCTAGGATTCTCCAGGAAGAATACTGGAGTGGGTTGCCATTTCCTTCTCCAACGCATGAAAGTGAAAAGTGAAAGTGAAGTCCCTCAGTCATGTCCGACTCTCAGCGATCTCATGGACAGCAGCCTTCCAGGCTCCTCCGTCCATGAGATTTTCCAGGCAAGAGTAGTAGAGTGGGTTGCCATTGCCTTCTCCATGGATTTTCACTACAAAATAGTTTCTCTTGAGTATATACTTATGGAAATACTTTTGAAAATTTTATCTTTGCATTGGGGATATATGTATACCTAAAACTGATCCGTGTTGAGGTTTGACAGAGAACAACAAAGGCCTGTAAAGCAGGCCTTAACAACAATTCTGTAAAGCAATTATCCTTCAATTAAAAAATAATTTAAAAAGAATACATTAAGTAAGTTAAATTAGTTTTGATTTGCGTTGGGAGAGTTGGGAAGTTGATTTGCATTTGGGAGAGAGAAGAAAACAGACCTAACATAAGAAAAATGAAATAAACTACACTCTATTGAAAACACTAATAGATGGAGAAATATACCATGTTCATGGATCAGAAGAATCAATATAGTGAAAATGAGTATACTACCCAAAGCAATTTACAAATTCAATGCAATCCCTATCAAACTACCAGCCATATTTTTCACAGAACTAGAACAAATAATTTTAAGATTTGTATGGAAATACAAAAAACCTTGAATAGCCAAAGCAATCTTGAGAAAGAAGAATGGAACTGGAGGAATCAACCTGCCTGACTTCAGGCTCTGCTACAAAGCCACAGTCATCAAGACAGCATGGTACTGCCACAAAGACAGAAATATAGATCAATGGAACAAAATGGAAGCCCAGAGATAAATCCACACACATATGGACACCTTATCTTTGACAAAGGAGGCAAGAATATACAATGGAGTAAAGACAATCTCTTTAACAAGTGGTGCTGGGAAAACTGGTCAACCACTTGTAAAAGAATGAAACTAGATCACTTTCTAACACCACACACAAAAATAAACTCAAAATGGATTAAAGATCTAAATGTAAGACCAGAAACTATAAAACTCCTAGAGGAGAACATAGGCAAAACACTCTCCGACATAAATCACAGCAGGATCCTCTATGATCCACCTCCCAGAACTCTGGAAATAAAAGCAAAAATAAACAAATGGGATCTAATTAAAATTAAAAACTTCTGCACAACAAAGGAAAATATAAGCAAGGTGAAAAGAAAGCCTTCTGCATGGGAGAAAATAATAGCAAATGAAGCAACTGACAAACAACTAATCTCAAAAATATACAAGCAACTTATGCAGCTCAATTCCAGAAAAATGAATGACCCAATAAAAAAATGGGCCAAAAAACTAAACAGACATTTCTCCAAAGAAGACATACGGATGGCTAACAAACACATGAAAAGATGCTCAACATCACTCATTATTAGAGAAATGCAAATGAAAACCACAATGAGGTACCATTTCACACCAGTCAGAATGTCTGCCATCCAAAAATCTGCAAGCAATAAATGCTGGAGAGGGTGTGGAGAAAAGGGAACCCTCCTACACTGTTGGTGGGAATGCAAACTAGTATAGCCAGTATGGAGAACAGTGTTGAGATTCCTTAAAAAATTGCAAATAGAACTGCCTTATGACCCAGCAATCCCACTGCTATACACATCAAGGAAACCAGAATTGAAAGAGACACATGTACCCCAATGATCAGCGCAGCACTGTTTATAATAGCCAGGACATGGAAGCAACCTAGATGTCCATCAGCAGATGAATGGATAAGAAAGCTGTGGTACATATACACAATGGAGTATTACTCAGCCGTTAAAAAGAATACATTTGAATCAGTTCTGATGAGATGGATGAAACTGGAGCCGATTATGCAGAGTGAAGTATGCCAGAAAGAAAAACACCAATACAGTATACTAACACATATATATGGAATTTAGAAAGATGGCAATGATGACCCTGTATGCAAGACAGCAAAAGAGACACAGATGTGTAGAGCTGACTTTTGGACTCAGAGGGAGAGGGAGAGGGTGGGATGATTTGGGAGAATGGAATTGAAACATGTATACTATCATGTAAGAAACGAATCACCAGTCTATGTCCGATACAGGATACAGCATGCTTGGGGCTGGTGCACGGGGATGACCCAGAGAGATGTTATGGGGAGGGAGGTGGGAGGGGGGTTCATGTTTAGGAATGCATGTACACCTGTGGTGGATTCATGTCAATGTATGGCAAAACCAATACAGGATTGTAAAGTAAAATAAAGTAAAAATAAAATATTTTTTTAAAAAAGAAAACAAAAATAATGTCCAAGGAAACTCTGATCGATAGAATATGATATATATATTTGCTTATCAGGATATTCTATAGTAAGCATACCTGTATTGAATTTTCAATAAAGAACAATTTTATATGGAAAATTATATAATAGTGGTTTCCAAACATTGTCACATCTTTCCTTCAATAAAAAATAATGCATTGCAATAAAGCGGAACTGCTCAGACGGAAAAAAAAAATAATGCAGAACTAAAAAATAAAAAATAAAAATGCAGAACTATCCTGGCTGAATCAGGAATGGAGGAATGGATACCTCAAATGCTCAGATTATTTTGCAACCACTGCCCCTCCTCCCACCAACTCACAGCTGGCTTTGTGATATTCCTTTTGATAAGAATCACTGAAAACCAACTTATACTGGAGTTTGGACAAACTCTCTCTATATATGAATGTCAGACTAGTTTTTAATAACTGAAGATATTAATAGCCAACAATAGCTTCATTTTAACTTCATTTTAACAAATTAATGATAATCAAAAAGAAAGCAAAAATAGGCTACTATGTGGAGACCATGTGGACACGGAATTAACTCTGAACAGAGAGATTTATTAGAAGGCTAAACATTAATCCAGGAAAGAACTGGCTGTGTTCTAAGTCATGATAGAAATCTTGGGATAAATGGGACAGAAAAGTGAATAGGTTCAAAAAAATATTTGGATGATAGGACTCAGAGGATTAGATGGTTGGATTTCTTACTGGCTATGGGAAAGACAAGAAGAAGGAATAAATCAAGGAAGAATGGATTTTTGGCACAACAGTGAAGTAATACTAATCCACAATATAATAAATTTAGGCAGAGTGATTTGAGTTTGACACATGCTGAGTTTCTGAGGTCCCTGAGAAATTTTAAGTGGAGATGCTGATTTCATAGAGTTTTAGGTCCATATATCAAGTAAGAGCCAGAAGAATGCAGATATACATACATATGTGTGTGTGTGTGTGTGAATCTATACACATATATATGAATGTATAGATATTTAGTGTATGTATGTATATAGCTGACAATTGAGGCAATGAATATTTATGATATCAAGCTGAATGTAAAGAGTGAAACTGTAAGGAAAATAAAGCTAGAGCAAAGGAGAGGAAAATAATAGAAGGGGATTTATAGAAGATCTGTATTGAGCAGAGAGCATGAGATGAGGAGCCTACTCATAAGAATAAAATGGTAGTCACAAAATAGTTCCTCCAGAGCTATTCTTACTCAGGTGAATATCCTTTTAAAACTTTTTTTTTTTTTCACTACTAAGCATCAAAAGTCCAGATACATAGCAATATTATTTACCTTTATGAAGATCCAAGATAAATACTAATAATTGGATAATGAACTTTAGATTACTGAAAATCTAAGGCTATGTCTCCATTTCTAGATATTCCAGATTCAGAAATGATTTAGCTCCTTTTCGACTGGTGAATGTGATTGGAAATTCTATTAAATACTGGCTTTTGTTTATAAATTGTAAGTCAAAATTCAATAACAGATAAGAATCAAATAACTGTGTTTAATCTATAAAGATAATTTAAAAGATTAAAAACAATCTCAAAAACACTTGCTTTCCAAAAAAAAAAAAAAAAACAAGTTCTATTGGAAGAAAATCTGGAGCAAATAAATCAAAATTTGAACTGTACCAGAGCAATTCTAAATCATGATGGTTGGTCACATAGTTTTAAGGCATAAATAATAAGAAAGAAAAACACATTAAATACAAGATTATAGAAACGATTTTTCAAAGGGAAGAAATAAAATAATAAAAACTCAAAGTCTAATTTCTTTGAAAATTATTTTAGTAAATTGGACTCTAGGTGTCTCAGGCATAGCAGATTCCTACTGTGTACCAGAACAGTGCTTTCCAGCCATCTGTCTTGCATTCTTAACATGATCTCTTTGCAAGTGTTATGAAAATTTAGTATTGTTAAAACTATCTTACAAGTTAGAAAACTAAGGTTAACAGAAATGAAAATTACATAGGGAGTAAATAATGCAGCAAAAAAAAAATTCACTTTGGTGTGTTATTTTTCCATTCTATAATAGAAAAGTGATTGTCTTCAATTTCTTCAGCAGTATCTTATAACTTTTGGAGTAGATATCTTTTGCCTCTTTAGGTAGGTTTATTCCTAAGTAATTTTTGTTTTCTTTTTGACCCCAAAGTAAATGGAATTCTTTCCTTAACTTCTCTTTCTGATACTTTGTTCTTATATTATTAACTTTTTAAAGTTGTTACATCATTATTTGTTTCTAGGTTTACACATATTTAACTAATCTACCACAGTGGGATAATACAGTAATTATATAAATACAAATAATTTCTCCCATTTTGCATGTAAGAGATCAAAACATGTAGCTTAACAGACGCTAAGGGCTGAGGTGTACGGAAGGAATCCATAGCATGGCAGATAAGGAAATAAGCAGATAACATGTTCTAACTGAGCTATCTTCCTGTCCTTAGTAATATGCCTAATAAACTCTGTCACCCAAAAAGATGTGGGTAAAGGAGTTCTGACAGGAGACTGACATTACCAGGGCACAGAATAGATTAGAGAAATGTGGAAAATATATCTCAGAAAGGGTAACAAAAATATTCAACAAAACTGCTAATTGCAAGGATGTGATTCGCTGAATATTTAATGCACTAATGATGTTATTTCACATAGTCCACAAAGATTATCTCTTACATTATTTGAAAATAAGATAGCTTTAGAAGATTCTCTCATTCATTATGCTTTAATTTACATAATATAATTAGTTCATACTCTTATTGGTATTCTGACTTGCCACAGCAATCCTTCATTTTCAAACACTTCTTGTATGTTTCTTTTAAATTTTGGCTGCATAATTTCCACTTAACCTCTGCACCCGTGTTGCTCTTTCAACTTCCATAATTAACTAACCATAATTTCTCTTTTGAGTAATGTTCTGTCTATAATCCTGACCGGTTTTACTTTTATTTATAAATTTTAATGTTCTGTCTTGTTCCCGTTTGTCACAGAAAATTATGAATCCAGAAGAAAACAAATATTTCAAGAGATGATTTTTCCACAATCACTTTTTTAGATAACTAGAATGAGAATGTTGATAAAAAATGTTCTTCAGAAGACAAACCATTTAAATGAGATATCCATCATCTAGTAGTCAGTTGTACTCCTATAGTGTCTTGAGGGATATAGTTAATCTCAGATTAATACACATATATTCTATTTAAAGAAATTTTAATATATATCTGTATATCTTCTCAACATATGTGTTATCTCAATATTTTTCAGATGAGTAAATGGAAACATAAATCATATGTATGTCGACAGACAATCAGCAAAATATAATGATGAAATACCAATTCCAACCAGATTTACCATCTCAATACTTTACACACACACCACTGCATTTTAAGGCTTGTGTACACAGACTCTTATAATCTCACTTTTAGAGGATAAAATATCAGTCTTTTATTTTTGTATGATAAGAAAATCCTGAGTTTCTAAATATTTTTAACTTATCAGTCCTTTACAAGGAAATAAATGGACAGCAGAAATATATAACAGGTCAGCATTTATAGGACAGCATTTACAGGAGACCATGGCATGATAAGAACAATAATCTGAGCTTGCAACTTTTGCCATCCATCATATAGGGAATACAAATAGAGCAGATATTTGGGAAAAGGATATATGCTGGCAAATATGGGTTTAAATTATAAGTAGTTGCTAATGCTTTTCATTGGGCTTTTCTAAGGAAGTTTTTTTTTTTTTTCTCATTAAAAACAATTTGACAACTCAACATAACAGGTAGGGCAAACAAATGACTCAGGCCTAGCAACAGAGGGCAGGCACCATTTCTGTAATCAAATGGAAATCTCAGTAGCATTATGAAAGTAATGAGAGCATCTGCATTTGAATTTTGCCAAAAAGACAGATGCTCTCAGAACAGCCCCTTCCACTGCTGGTGGCTAAATCCCAGTAGGGTACTACTGTAATGCTATTCTGCTTATATTTTATTATTTTACTCATAGGCATGTTTTACTCAGAATATTGCAACTTCAATGGAAATTAAATGGCATGTGTTCACATTAGACTTTCAATGGCAATTCCACTCTATGTGAAATATTCTGGTCTAAGAAGAATTTGATCCCAGTCTTGCTGAAAACATTCCCCCTTTTGAATTTAGCTCTAATACTTTAACATATAAAGGTTTCCTGCCTGCCAATACAGAAGATGCAAGTTTGATCCCTGGGTCAGGAAGATGCCCTGGAGAAGGAAATGACAACTCACTCCAGTATTCTTGCCTGGGAAATCCCAAGGACAGAAGAGCCTGGTGGGCTACAGTCCATGGGATTGCAAAGAGTTACACAGCACTAAGTGAGCACCAGTCACCAGGCTTCTCTAGTGACTCAGCTGGTAAAGAATCTGCCCGCAATGAGGGAGACCTGGGTTCAATCCCTGGGTTGGGAAGATCCCCTGGAGAAGGGAAAGACTATCCACTCCAGTATTCTGGCCTGGAGAACTCCATGGACTCTATATTCCATGGGGTCGCAAAGAGTCGGCAACGACTGAGCAACTTTCACTTCACTAAGTGAGCACCAGCACATAGGTCTCAGTTTTACATACATAAAAGAAAATTATTCAAACCGAAACCAACCAGGACCCTGCAAGGCCTTCTTGGGAACAGACTGCCCTCTCCCAACACACATACAACCCCAGGTCCCCTAGCTCTTGTTTTTAGAAAAGCTTTATCCTCTTCTGACTTCCCTGAGTTACAAAGAACAAATTTAATCAGAAAAGTGAGAAAAGGCAAAAATAAAGGAAAGCACTCAAGCAAGACAAAATAATAGTTTAGCCATAAAACAAAGTTCAGGACCCTTAGTTCCTCCTCAAAGGCCATAGATAATATATTGAGCCATGTCTTCAAGTTATTTTGCTGATACTAAAAGCCCCATCAGGTAGAGGAAGTTAACTGCAGGCTGAACACCAACACAAAGACCGCAGACCAGGTGCAACCAGAAGGCTGAAGTCTGAGATTTCTGAATCATCATGTTACCTCACCCTGAATCAATCAGCGAACTGTGCATGAGCTGATCATGCACCCTACAACCCCTCCATCACATTGGCTTTAAAAAACATTTCCTCCAAAGCCATCAGGAAATTTGGTTCTTTTGAGCACAAGCTTTCCATTCTCTGCAATCAACACTTTACTTTCTTTCACCACAACCTGGTGTCAGTAGACTGGCTTTGCTGCATGTCTGGTGAGAAGGCTCAAGGTGGTTTTGTAGAAAGCCTACAGTCACTAGACATAAGACATTTCTTAATATTGTAAAACTATGTCAGCAACACTGAGCAAGAAGTTATATTTATCAAGGACTGTGCATGAATTCTCAAGTGGCAGGGGGACCAGCTAAACAAGCTCCAAGGACAGGCATGAGTTGCTGCTGCTATCTCAGATTCCAGAGGTGGGCACAGGTTCACTACTATTGCCAAGGGTCCCATAAGTGGGTGCTGGTCATGCCTTCTCTTGCCCAGGAGATTGCATAAACCATCAAACACCCTGAACACTCCCTATCAAAGGGATACTGACCAGCATATGCCAAGGAAAGAGATGGCTAACATTCAAAATAAAAGCAGCCCTCACATTAAAAAAAAAAAATTTAATCCACATAATCTACTCAGGGATATACCTGACTGGAAAAGCCCTCCAAGACTATAGTAAAGAACTGTTTTCCCTAAACTCACAAAAGAAAGCCACTCAGCCATATCTGACTCTTTATGACCCTATGGACTATAAAATCCATGGAATTATCCAGGCCAGAATACTGGAATGGGTAGCTTTTCCCTTTTGTAGGGGATCTTCCCAACCCAGGAATCAAATTAGGGTCTGATGCATTGCAGGCTGATTCTTTACCAACTGAGTTATCAAAGAAGTATTAAACTCACAAAGTACGAGGAATAAAGGTAAAATAAAGAAGCAGACGAACCACTCTGAGCTAAAGGATCAAGAGAATTTCACTGAAGGAACAAGCAATTAAAAAGACATCTTCAGACTAACAGACACTGAGTTCAAAAAAAGAATGTAAATACTGAGGGAATGAAGAAAAGCTATTAATAGAAATGCAGATGACTATAAAAAAACTATAAGGAGGAACCAAGAAAAATTAGAAAATTCTTTGGCCAAGTTAAAAGCTGGTATATGGGCAATGAAGCAGAATGAATCATGCAAAAGAAAAATGGTGATCCAGAAGGTAGAATAATGGAAGTTACACAATCAGAATAGCAGACAGAAAGTCAAATGAAAAGTGAAAGCGCTATAATAGACCTATGGGATAACATAATGTATGCCAATCTACAAAGAATTCCAGAATGAGAATAAAAAGGGGATCAAAAATGTATTTAAAGAATTATGGCTGAAAATTCCCCAAACCTAAAGAAGGAAAAAGATATTTAGACACAGGAAACACAAAGGATCCCAAGGAAGATGATTTCAAACAGGCTTACAACAAGACAGATTAAAAAAAAAAAAAAGTCAAAAGTTCTAAAGGCAGCAAGAGAAAAACAGAGAGTCAATTGCAAGGAAATCTCCCTAAGGCTATCAGCTGAATTCTCTACAGAAACAATGACAGACAGAATGGAGTGGAAAAATATATTCAAAGTCTTGAAAGGAAACGTTCTATGGTCTAGAATATTCTATAGAGCAAGACAATCATTTAGAGGAGGAAAAGAAATAAACACTTTCTTAGATAAGCAAAAGTCAAAAGAATATAGACATACTAAACCTACACTAATAGGAATATTGAAAGGTCTTCTCTAAATAGAAAAGAAGCAAGAAGATATGGGAAAGAGGCCAGTATACAGATCAAAAGGAAAAAAGACTATATAAGAAAGCAATGATAAACACAAAGAAAGAGCAAAAGTATTATCATAAAGATGTAAAAAAGGATATTAAAATAATGAAATGTGGATGAGAAAGATTCACAAAAACCGAAAAGAATAGAACACACGCTTAAAAGGAAATCTCCAAACCACACACACAAAAATGGGGGGGGGGGAAGGTGGAGAAACAACTGGAAAACAAGGTTTAAAATGGTAATAAATACATATGTATCAATTACTTTAAATGACTGAATGCTACAATCAAAAGACATAGAGTGGTAGGTAGAATTTTTTTTTTAAGTCTATAATATGCTGGCTCCAATGGACCCATACACACAGATTAAAAGTGATGGGATAGAAAAATATATTTCATGTGAACAGAAATGGCAAGAAAGTGGGAGTTGCAATACTTACCAGAAAAAAATACACTTTAAAACAAAGGCCATGAAAAATATAACAAAGGATACTAATAATAAAAAGGATCAATATAAGAGGAGGCTTTACAGTCATCAATATATATGCATCTTATGTGTGTGTATGTTTTAATCACACAGTTGTGTCTGACTCTTTGTGACCCCACTGACTATAGCCCACCAGACTCCTCTGTCCATGGAATTCTCTAGGCAAGAATACTGGAGTGGGTTGCAATTTCCTTCTCCAAGGGATCTTCCCTTCCTAGGGATTGAACCTGGGTCTCCTACATTGCCAGCAGATTCCTTACCATCTGTGACACCAGACAGGCCTAATGTAAGAACACGCAAATACATAAAATAAATACTAACAAACAAAAAGGGAGAAATTGATGGGAATACAGTAAGAGTAGAAGACTTTAATAACCTACTCACATCAATGGACAGATATTCAAGACAGAGAAATAAGGCAATCAGCTCAGCTCAGTCACTCAGTCGTGTTCAACTCTTTGCAACCCCATGAATTGCAGCACGCCAGGCTTCTCTATCCATCACAAACTCCCAAAGCTTGCTCAAACTCATGTTTATCAAGTCGGTGATGCCATCCAACCATCTCATCCTCTATCATCCCTCTTATCCTCCTGCCTTCAATCTTTCCCAGCATCAGGGTCTTTTCCAATGAGTCAATTCTTCACATTAGGTGGCCAAAATATTGGCGTTTCAGCTTCAGCATCAGTCCTTCCAACGAATATTCAGGACTGATTTCCTTTAGGATAGACTGGTTGGATCTCCTTGCAGTCCAAGGAACTCTCAAGTCTTCTCCAATACCACAGTTCAAAAGCATAAATTCTTCAGCACTCAGCTTTCTTTATAGTCCAAGTCTCACATCCATACATGACTACTGGAAAAACCATAGCTTTGACTGGAAAAACCATAACTTTGTCTAGAAAAACATTGTTGGCAAAGTAATATCTCTGCTTTTTAACATGCTGTCTAGGTTGGTCATAGGTTTTATTCTAAGGAACAGGCATCTTTTAATTTCATGGTGATCTGCAGTGATTTTGGAGCCCCCCAAAATAAAGTCAGTAACTGTTTCCATTGTTTCCCATTGTTTGCCATGAAGTGATGGGACTGGATGCCATGATCTTAGTTTTCTGAATGTTGAATTTTAAGTCAACTTTTACACTCTCATCTTTCACTTCCATCAAGAGGCTCTTTAATTCTTTGCTTTCTGCCATAAGGATGCATATCTGCATATCTGAGGTTGTTGATATTTCTCCTGGCAATCTTGATCCCAGCTTGTGCTGGATAAGGCAGTAAAGATCTTAAATGATGAAATCTTAAGTGAGACTTAAGATATTTTCAGGACATACAAAAAAACAGAATACATATTATTTTCAAGTCACATGGAACATTATCTAGGACTGACCACATACTAGGACAGAAAACTAACCTCAACAAATTAAAGAGTACAAAATTACTTCAAGTATCTTCTCTGATTTAAACTAGAAATCTACCACGGAAAAAATAAATGAGAAAAAAACGATTATATGGAGACTAAACAATATGTACTAAAAACCCAAAGAGAACAAGAAAATCATAAAGGAAATTAAAAAAAACAAAAACAAAACTTAAGACAAATGACAATGAACACACAACCATACCAAATCTATGAGAAACAGTAAAAGTCAGTTCTTAGATGGAAATCCACAGCCTTCCAAGAAAGATGGAAGATCCAGTGCCTGCATGCATGCTAAGTCACTACAGTTGTGTTCAACTCTTTTTGACCCTATGGACCAGAGCCCACCAGTCACCGCTGTCCATGGGATTCTCCAGGCAAGAACACTATAGTGAGTTGCCATTTTCTCCTCAAGGGGATCTTCCTGACCCAAGGACTGAACCCACATCTCCTGCATGCAGGTGAATTCTTTATCACTGAGCCTTCTGGGAAGCCTAGCTTCACAGATGAATTCTACTAAATATACAAAGAAGAAATTATATGGATCCTCCTCAAAGTCTTCCAAAATACTGAAGAGGAGGGAAGACTTCCAAAGACATTCTAATAAAGCCACCATCACCTACATAACTAAACCAGACAAAGATACCACCAAAAAAGAAAATTAAAGGCCAATATTTTTGAATATAGATGTAAAAATTCTCAATAAAATGTTTGCAAACTAAATTCAACAGCACATAAAAAAAATTACACACCATGTCCCAGTGGGATTCATTCAAAGTTAATAAGGATAGTTCAACAGAAATCAATGCAATATACATTAACACAAGTCAAAAACCACATGATCATCTCAATAGCAAAAAAAAAGGCATTCCACAAAAGTCAACATCCATTCATGATAACTCTTTCCAAGTGGGTATAGAGTAAACATATCTTAGTATAATAAAAGCTATATATGACAAATCCATAGCTAGTATAACACTCAATGGTGAAAAGCTTGAAAGTCTTCTCACTAAAATCTGGAACAAGACAAAGATGACCATTACTGCAACTTCTATTCAACATATAATTGGAAGTCTTAGCCACAGCAATTAGGCATGTAAAAGAAATAAAATGTATCCAAAACAAAAGGAAGGGGTATAACTGTTACTATATGCAGGTAATATTATATATATATATATATATATATATATATATGATTAAAAATATGTGATACTACATATAAAAAATCCTAAGGAATCTACATAAAATGTATAAGAACAGATAAACCAATTCAACAAAGTAGCAGGCTACAATATTAATGTTAGGAAACCAGTTGCATTTCTTTACCCTAAGAGAAAAATACCAGAAAATGAATATTAAAAAACAGTACTTTTTAAAACCACACCAAAAATAAAATACTCAGAGAAATCTGATCAAGGAGGTGAATGACTTACATGCTGAGAAATATAAAACATGAAGAAGGAAAACTAAAGATGATTCAAAGAAATGGAAAGATATCCCATGTTCTTGGATTAAAAAAAATAATAATGTGAAAATGACAATAGTATAATTTACAGACTTAATGTTGTCCCTATCAAATTACCCAGGACATTTTTCACAGATCTGGGATAGATAATCCAATAAATTCATATATATTGCCAAAGCAATACTGAGAAAAAAGAATAAAGCAGGAGGTATAACACTCCCATACTTAAGTCAACCATACAAAGCTAAACTAACAAAGCTACACTAGTCAAAACAGCAGTATAGTTAAAAAAACAAACAAAAACAAACAGATACAGACATTGGGATCAATGGCATAGAACAGGAAGCCTGGAAATAAACCCACACACCTATTGTCAATTAGTCTTCAACAAAAGAGCAAGAATATAAAATGGGAAAAGAACTTCAACAAATAGTGGTGGGAAAGTTGGAAAGTTGCATGTAAATCAATGAAGTTAGAACATACTCTTATACCATGCACACAAATAAACTCAAAATGGCTTAAAGACTTAATATAAGGCATGAACCATAAAACACCTAAAGAGAACATAGGTAAAATATCCTGTGACATAATTGTACCAATGTCTCTGTTCACTTGCCCAAGGCAATAGAAATAAAAATAAACAAATGGGACATAATCAAACTTATAAGCTTTTGTACATTAAAGGAAATCCTGAACAAAACAAACAAAATAAATGGGATAAAATATTTTCAATCAATGTGACCAACAAGGGCCTAATCTCCAAAATAAACAAACAGCTCATACAACTAAAAGCAACAACAAAATAAACAGCCTAATTGACAAATGGGAAGAAGATATAAATAGACATTTCTGCAAAGAAGACATTCATATGGCCAATAGGCACTAGAAAAGATGCTCAACATTATAAATTGCTAGAGAAATGCAAGTCAAAACTACAATGAATTACCACCTTACACCTGTCAGAAGGGCCACCAATAAAAAGTCTACAAATAAATGCTAGAGAGAATGCAGAGAAAAGGGAACCCTCCTACACTGTTGGTGGGAATGTATAATAAGTTGGAAAACAGTATGGAAGATCCTCACAAAACTAAAAACAGAATTATATAATCCAGCAATCCAGGTCCTGGACATACATCTAGACTTAACTGTAATTCAAAAAGATACATGCACCCCTGTATTCATAAAAACACTATTCACAATAACCAAGACATGGAAAAAATCTAAATGCTCATTGACAGATGAATGGATAAAGATATGGTACATATATACAATGGAATACTACCTAGCCATAAAAAGGAATGAAATCACACCATTTGCAGCAATCTGGAAGGACCTAGAGATTACCATACTAAGTAAGCAAGAGAAAGATAAATTCCATATGATATCACTTATATGTGGAATGTAAAATATGGAACAAATAAACATATCTGTGACACAGAAACAGACTCACAGACATAGGGAAGAGACTTGTCATTGCCAAGGGAGAGGGAGGAGGAGGATGGACTGGGAGTTTGTGATTTGTAGATGAATACTATTATATTTATAGTGGAAGAGAGCTAGAAGATATTCAGAAGAGGTGGCAAGAATACACAGAAGAACTATACAAAAAAGATCTTCAGACCCAGATAATCACGATGGTGTGATCACTCACCTAGAGCCAGACATCCTGGAATGTGAAGTCTAGTGAGCCTTAGGAAGCATCACTACAAACAAAGCTAGTGGAGGTATGGATTTCCACTTGAGCTATTTCAAACCCTAAAAGATGATTCTGTGAAAGTGTTGCACTCAATATGCCAGCAAATTTGGAAAACTCAGCAGTGGCCATAGGAATGGAAAAGGTCAGTTTCATTCCAATCCCAAAGAAAGGCAATGCCAACGAATGCTCAAACTACCACACAATCACACTCATCTCACATGCTAGCAAAGTAATGCTTAAAATTCTGCAAGCCAGACTTCAATAGTACATGAACCGTGAACTTCCAGATGTTCAAGCTGGTTTTAGAAAAGGCAGAGGAGCCAGAGATCAAATTGCCAACATCTGCTGGATCATTGACAAAGCAAGAGGGTTCCACAAAAACATCTACTTCAGCTTTATTGACTACGCCAAAGCCTTTGACTCTGTGGATTACAACAAACTGTGGAAAAATTTTCAAGACATGAGAATACCACACCACCTGACACGCCTCCTGAGAAATCTGTATGCAGGTCAAGAAGCAAGTTAGAACCAGACAGGGAACAACAGACTGGTTCCAAATTGGGAACCCAATTGGGAAAGGAATGTGCCAAGGCTGTATATTGTCACCGTGCTTATTTAACTTATATGCAGAGTACATCATGAGAAATACTGAGCTCAATGAAACACAAACAGGAATCAAGATTGATGCAGGAAATATCAACAGTCTGAGATATGCAGATGACACCACCCTTATGGCAGAAAGTAAAGAAAGACTAAAAAGCCTCTTGATGAAAGTGAAAGAGGAGAGTGAAAAAGTTGGCTTAAAACTCAACATTCAGAAAACTAAGATCATGGCATCTGGTCCCATCACCACATGGCAAATAGATGGGGAAACAATGGAATCAATGACTGACTTTTGTTTTTTGGGCTCCAAAATCACTGCAGATGGTGACTGCAGCCATGAAATTAAAAGACGCTTGCTCCTTGGAAGAAAAGTTATGACCAACCTAGACAGCATATTAAAAAGCAGAGACATTACTTTGCCAACAAAGGTCTGCTTAGTCAAAGCTATGGTTATTCCAGTAGTCATGTTTGGATGTGAGAGTTGGACTAAAAAGAAATCTGAGTGCCAAAGAAATAATGCTTTTGAACTGTGATGTTGTTGAAGACTCTTGAAAGTCTCTTGGACAGCGAGGAGATCCAACCAGTCAATCCTAAAGGAAATCAGTCCTGAATATTCATTGGAAGGACTGATGCTGAAGCTGAAACGCCAATACTTTGTCCATCTGATGCGAAAAAGTAACTCACTGGAAAAGACCCTGATGCTGGAAAAGACTGAAGGTGGGAGGAGAAGGGGATGATAAAGAATGGTTGGATGGCATCACTGACTCAATGGATATGTGTTTGAGTAAGCTTGGGATTTTGTGATAGACAGGGAATCCTGGCATGGCGCAGTCCATGGGGTCGCAAAGATTTGGACATGACTGAGCGACTGAACTGAACTCTATAGTACAGAGATCTATATATCCAAACTCCTGGGATAAACTATAATGGAAAAGAAAGTAAAAAAGATTGTATATGTGTGTGTATATGTATATATGTTTACCTGAGTCACTTTGTTATACAGCAGAAATTGTAACAACATTATAAATCAACTATATGAATAAGAAAATATGGTACTACACAACTTTGTTAATGTTATCCTGTAATGATTAATTTATTTTGAAAGATACATCTCATCTCTATTTTTTCTCTCAATTTCGCTCTATTCTCAGTGTTTGTATAATAAACAAACCACACAATCAAATAGTACTAAGAAGAGAACCTGAAGTATTTCTAATTACAAAGCATTTCCTATGTTCATCCTGAATGCAATATAATTTCACCCCAGCCAGACTTTATTTAACATTATCACTGTTTCACACTTTCTACTAGTCTACAATAGTAGTTCAGTCAGTTATTAAACACATACTGAGTCAGCCCTTAAAATGTTATGCATAAACATTTCAGAAGAATTCTTGCCAAACAAAAGGTAAAAATCTGTCCCCCCTTGTTTTACTTCTAAATAACATATGCTTTTTCCTTTAGTAAATGTTAATATTTATTGAGAGTTCTTGCACTCATCTTATATGCTAGTGAAGTAAAGCTCAAAATTCTCCAAGCCAGGCTTCAGCAATACGTGAACCATGAACTTCCTGATGTTCAAGCTGGTTTTAGAAAAGGCAGAGGAACCAGAGATCAAATTGCCAACATCCGCTGGATCATGGAAAAAGCAAGAGAGTTCCAGAAAAACATCTATTTCTGCTTTATTGACTATACCAAAGCCTTTGACTGTCTGGATCATAGTAAACTGTGGAAAATTCTGAAAGAGATCAGAATACCAGACCACCTGACCTGCCTCTTGAGAAACCTGCATGCAGGTCAGGAAGCAACAGTCAGAACTGGACATGGAACAACAGACTGGTTTCAAATAGGAAAAGGAGTATGTCAAGGCTGTATATTGTCACCCTGCTTATTTAACTTCTATGCAGAGTACATCATGAGGAACGCTGGACTGAAAGAAACACAAACTGGAATCAAGATTGCTGGGAGAAATATCAATAACCTCAGATATGCAGATGACACCACACTTATGGCAGAAAGTGAAGAGGAACTAAAAAGCTTCTTGATGAAAGTGAAAGAGGAGAGTGAAAAAGTTGGCTTAAATCTCAACATTCAGAAAACGAAGACCATGCTATCTGGTCCCATCACTTCATAGGAAATAGATGGGGAAACAGTGGAAACAGTGTCAGACTTTATTTTTTGGGGCTCCAAAATCACTGCAGATGGTGATTGCAGCCATGAAATTAAAAGACGCTTACTCCTAGGAAGGAAAGTTATGACCAATCTAGATAACATATTCAAAAGCAGAGACATTGCTTTGCTGACTAAGGCCCGTCTAGTCAAGGCTATGGTTCTTCCTGTGGTCATGGATGGATGTGAGAGTTGGACTGTGAAGAAGGCTGAATGCCTAAGAATTGATGCTTTTGAACTGTGGTGTTGGAGAAGACTCCTGAGAGTCCCTTGGACTGCAAGGAGATCCAACCAATCCATTCTGAAGGAGATCAGCCCTGGGATTTCTTTGGAAGGAATGATGCTAAAGCTGAAACTTCAGTACTTTGGCCACCTCATGCGAAGAATTGACTCATTGGAAAAGACTCTGATGCTGGGAGGGATTGGGGGCAGAAGGGGAAGAGGATGACAGAGGATAAGATGGCTGGATGTTATCACTGACTCGATGGATGTGAGTCTGAGTGACCTCTGGGAGCTGGTGATGGACAGGGAGGCCTGGCATGCTGCTATTCATGGGGTCGCAAAGAATCAGACACAACTGAGTGACTGAACTGAACTGAAGTGATCATGAACCATGTGCCATACAACAAATACAAGTGAATCAGTTGAAGATTACAGTACCTGAAATATCATTTATTCCAAATTCATTGATTAAATGCAAATATGGAAATACTACTTCTGTTGGGATTTATACTAGTTATCTATTAGATAGATTACCCCAAATCTATTAATCTACATAATATATTTATTATTCCAAAAAACCAGTGGCTTAAAACTGCAAACAATTATTATCTCATAGTTTACCTGGGTTAGTCATCTGTGTACAGGTTAGTTCTGTCTCAAGGTCTCTCATATGAAGGCAATATGAGGACTGAAGTCTTATTTAAAGTTCACCTACAGGCAGAATTATTGGTAGAACTTAGATCCTCCTGGGTGCCGGCCAGCAACATCCGTTCCTTGGCATGTGCGCTTTCCATAGAGCATCTCACATGTCAACTCTTCCATCAGAGAAAGTGAGAGAAGGGAGGACAAACAGAAGTCAGAGTTCTTTGAAACCTAATCCCTGAAATAACATCCCATCACTTGCTGTGTTCACTGGAAGTGAATGAAGTGAATCACTAGAATCAGCCCACACACGAGGGGGAGAGGATTTACAAGCATTTGAAAAACAGGACCATCTTAAAGGTTGTCTATCACAGAATTGCAACAGAGAAAAGACTAGCACTGGATGAAACTCTGAGTTTCATTTTATGACTGTTTTTAGATTAAGAGGTTGTAAATTGTTGTCAACTTTTATATTAATGTGAAACATTTGGAAAATTAGGATTCCAGCCAGTTTTATATTTTACCACAATTTCAAATATAGGAAATGGGGCCTTCTGAATGCTTTTCCTCTTGATTAGAAACATAATCATTTGGGCTCCAGTGATTTCCCACAACTACATGTTTCATGTAATTGCTTTATAATTACATAAAAGTAGTGAAATCTAAAAGAAATAGAGCCAGAACTACAGATGATGAGTAAAACAGAAATTAATATTTTATAGCTACTTTGTAGATTCCCATCTGTTTGGTCTCTTTAGTACTGTTAATTTGTTGACTTTGCTTATTATTTGAATTTTAAAGTAAAAATTTATGCAATAGTAAGTAGGTTCTACTAAATTTTAAAGTTGTCTTCCCGAGTTCAGACAGTATTTTAGAGTTCTTTTACTGATAGTAGGATATGTAATATCTGTTTACACATAGAAAAAAAATTATATTTATAGCTATAGGAACACACTCCAAATCTTGCTGCATTTGGGAAAAACATAACTCCTATGGCCCTGTCAAAGGCCCTCATGTCATCCTGGCTCACATTATTACTCTTTTTATGAACTTATATGTAGCCCTAGAACTTTAAAATATATAATATGTGACTATTTCTAATACATAATATTGTTTGTACTTTAGGTCAAAAGTTTTGCCTTGTTAGTGCTATTAAAAGTTAATGAATTTTTTCCCAAACTATAAAAATAAAAATCTAGATTTTTAGAAGTTTCTACTTTTGTGAAGTTTTCTACAACTTAACAGCCCTAATTTGTTAAACTATTTTTCCACATTCAAGTCTTTGGATTTGGATAACTTTTGTGTGTGTGTGTGTGTGTGTGTGTGTGTGTGTGTGTGTGTGTTTGTGTGTGTCCTTAGAACCTGAATGAAGACTAGAAAAATTTGCTGAGGTTACAAAGTCCATACACAGAACAGGCCAGGAACAAGGGCTGGAAAGGATCAGAGAATGACTTAATGTATTGAATATGAGAAGTTTATTGGATAGTAAAGTGGAGACACTGGATTGGATATTGAATATGAACATGAATTTAAGGAAAATAAATATAGGCAATTATCACCATGTGAATAAATATACAGCCATTAGCCCTGAGAGAAGAATTTTTAGTATTAATACATGTATACAGAAAACTAAGATCATGGCATCTGGTCCTATCACTTCATGGGAAATAGATGGGGAAACAGTGGAAACAGTGTCAGACTTTATTTTGGGGGGCTCCAAAATCACCTCAGATGGTGACTGCAGCCATGAAATTAAAAGACGCTTACTCTTTGAAAGGAAATTTGTGACCAACTTAGATAGCATATTCAAAAGCAGAGACATTACTTTGCCAACAAAGGTCCATCTAGTCAAGGCTATGGTTTTTCCTGTGGTCATGTATGGATGTGAGAGTTGGACTGTGAAGAAAGCTGAGCACCAAAGAACTGATGCCTTTGAACTGTGGTGTTGGAGAAGACTCTTGAGAGTCCCTTGGACTGCAAGAGATCCAACAGTCCATTCTAAAGGAAATCAGTCCTGGGTGTTCATTGGAAGGACTGATGATAAATCTGAAACTCCAAAACTTTGGCCACCTGATGCGAAGAGTTGACTCATTGGAAAAGACTCTGATGCTGGGAGGGATTGGGAGCAGGAGGAGAAGGGGATGACAGAGGATGAGATGGGTAGATGGCATCACCGACTCAATGGAAATGAGTTTGAGTGAACTCCAGGAGTTGGTGATGGACAGGGAGGCCTGCCGTGCTGTGATTCATGGGGTCGCAAAGAGTCGGACACGACTGCGACTGAACTGAACTGAACATGTATACAAGTCAGCAAAGGGTTCATTGCCTGATGCACATAGAAGCCAATACTATGGCACTGGCTTTTGAGAAAAGGCTTTTGAAAAACTGACAAGAAGACAGAAGGCAAGGCTCAAATCCATCTCCATGGTGATGAGTTATAAGTGGATTATTTAAGGGTTAGAGTTTTGAAGCGGTGAAGAAAGGAGACAGCAGTTGGTTACAAAATTCAAGGAAGTGCTGTGAAGTCCTTATACATAGGTACAGGCAGGTTTCATGCTTCTTCAAGAATCATATGTGCAAATTTAGGGGGTTGGTATTAAACATGTGGGGGAATTTGGGGCTGTGACAACAGAAGGTCACCTATATAAAAGCAAGTATATTCTTCAAAGACTTGGTTCTGACACATTGGTTCCATTCTCATTTTCAGCAAGCGGAGGGGTTTTTAACCAGCTGTTTCCTTATTTGCTGTTCTGTAAGACAAGCTCAAGAATTTCTATAAGTCACCACTTTCTATTAACACTATGAAACATGGTTTCAACATGGGTTTTTTAATCCTATGAGGATGGTTTCTCATAAAAGATAGAGAAACAAACAGCACAACTAAGAGATAAGATTAACATTGTTAGAGGACTAAGAGTAGCATCTGAGAAGACAAGCTAAGGATGTGCTTCAAGAATGAGCAATTGTGGGACTTGCTTGGGGGTCCAGTGGTTAACAATCTGCCTGCCAATGCAGGGAACACAGGTTCAATCCCTGATACGGGAAGATTTCACATGCCTCAGGTCAACTAAGCCCTGCACCACAATACTGAGCCTATGCTCTAGAGGTCACAGGTTACAACAATTACTGAGCCTGTATGCTGCAACTACTCAAGCCTGAGTACCCCAGAGCTCATGCTCTGCAATCAGAAGCCTGTGCACTCCAACTAGAGAGCAGCCCCTGCTTGCTGCAACAAGAGAAAGTTCACCCACAACAACCAAGACCTAGTGTAATCATAAATAAACACACAGATTAAAAAAAAGAAGAAGAAGAAGAATGAACAATTATATAATTTGCTGCTAACTGCTAAGTCATTTCAGTCATGTCCAACTCTGTGCAACCCCACAGACGGCAGCCCACTAGGCTCCCCCGTCCCTGGGATTCTCCAGGCAAGAACACTGGAGTGGGTTGCCATTTCCTTCTCCAATGCAGGAAAGTGAAAAGTGAAAGTGAAGTCGCTCAGTCGTGTCCAACTCTTCCTGACCCCATGGACTGCAGCCCACCAGGCTCCTCCATCCATGGGATTTTTCCAGGCAAGAGTACTGGAGTGGGGTGCCATTGCCTTCTCTGATAATTTGCTACAGTCAAGTTTCAGTTTTCATGTTATTTACCTGGATAATTTTAACATGAAAACTGAAACTTGACCTTGAATATAATGATATATCATTGATGACACTGACAAAGTATATTTCATTGTTCTAATGGGGCCAAAATTCTTATTGGAATGGGATCAAGGCAAAATAAGAGAAGACAAAATAAGGACAATAGTATAGATAAATGTATTTAGGACTTTCAGTATAAAGGTATCAGGAAAAAAGAAAAGAATGGTAGTTATAGTGAGATATTTGGTTAAGAGGATTTAAAGAAAATGTCTCTTTATAATCAATAAGATGATGGATATTTATTACAGCGTCAGATTTTTTTTTTAGTTCTGTGGTATTGATTAATGTGTAAATATGACAGATTGTTTCGAAATAATAAGAGTGGAAGAAAGATAGCAAACAGAAAACTCTCAGGGAATATTCGGGTGAGTAAATCCAAGAACTATTAAAAAATTTTTTTTTAATTTTTAAAACGCTGATTCTTTAAAATAGTATGATTATACATCTTGGTAGGCATTATTAAAATTCATAAGAAGAAAGAAAATATAGCTGAACAAACATCAGAACAAATAATGTAAAATAGCTTCTGATATATCAGAGATGTATAAAATGATAAATAATACTATAATAAATTTAATCTTTATAAATTTGCAAATATATTTGAAAGGAAAGTACTTATATAAAAATATAAAATAGAAAAATTCACAGGAAAACAGAAATCATGAGTAAGCTATTTTTTAGTAAGTAAAAAAAAAAAAAATAATTAAAATGTCACTGCCCCACCTTAGTCCTGTGTGTTTCTTCTTTTTTCCTGGTAAATTTCACCTAATAGTCAAGGATTACATAAACCCATTGTATTACACACTATATTTTTTAAGAAGCTTGTGTAGCATTTGAGAGCCATAATAAAAGTACAAGAATAGAAAATCAAAGCTTGTTTCACTTATGGACAGATATTCAAACATTATAGATAAAATTTTCAGTTAAGTGAATCCCATAGTTATTAAAAATGCTTTGTAAATTTAAGCAGAAAACACGGGCTAAGAGAACACACCCACATGTAAAGAAGAGCAGGAAGAAATCCAGGCAGCAAATAGAGCAAACAAAAATTCTCAGTTTCGGAACACCTTAAAGCATCAAGAAATCTAAAGAAGGGAAACACAGTGCCATCTGTCAGGCACTGTGGAGTAATAAGCTTCAGGTAATTGGCAGCTTTAACATCAGATTGTGTTCTATATCTTCGGTGTGTCTACATTTTTGCAAAGCAGAGTTTTGGGTTATGCTGTGATAAAAAGGAAGTATCCTGAGACAAGCAGTGTGGAAGGGGAAGTAAGAGTGGTGACGTCCAACTTAAACCCAAGACAGCAAATACACAAAATCCAATAGCCACACATATTTCATTGGAGAAATGCAAAAATGCTTTCAAATGACGGTTCTTAGGGGTTATATATGCTCTATATCTTCCGGTAGACTGGCTAGATTTTGTTGGTCTTACATCACAGTCACATTCTTTCCTGCATCCAGATTTGCTTTCACCCTGCTTTTCTCTCAGGTCTTGATTCCTTCATGCCACGTTCCATCACAGTATCTGTTTCCTGGATCTCAATCTAACACAACAGGTATCAGCTTTATTATTTACGACATAAAAGAGTACCTGTTTCCTAAGCCTCACAAAGAGAATGTGTCATCATGCTTTTTACTTTTAATAATGTATGGATATTATTGTGTACAAACAGGTATCAGCGAATTAGACCAACTGCCAGGAGTTAGTTTTTCTAAAGAAAAAAAATACATGTATGTGTGAGTGCATATATATGTTAGCATCTCTCTTCAGCATATTTTTAAAATCCCCTCCCAGTTAAAACTGCCAGTTTACAACACCTTATATTTTACACATTTCATTATAAATGATGGAGGCTTTAAACTGGCAGGTGGGAACATCTTGCTTTCAAATACAAGCTTTTCCCCCAATTTGGTTCAGCACTATCATCCCAGGTATGTATGACGAAACTTTGAGTGAGCTTGAATACTATTTGTGTATCTGAGGACAAATTTTAAATGCATTTTTTTTTGTAAACTGTCTGTTAATATCAGAGAAGCCTGACATGTTTCAGTCCGTGGGGTTGCAAAGAGTTGGATAGGACTTAGCAACTGAACAACATTAAGAGGTAACTGAGGTAGAGAGGAGCATATTATGTTGTCCAAGATCAAAGAGCTAGTAAGTGGTAAATTCTATAATCAACACTAGTCACTCTAAGCTCTTACTCTTTTCAGTTAATAATTTCCCTTTTAAACACTATTGTTAAGACAAAATCTGTCTGCATTTTGCCACAAGTAAAAGTCGCTCATTCCTGTCTGACTCTTTGCAAGCCCATGGAATTTTCTAGGCAAGAATACTGGAGTGGGTAGCCTTTCGTTTCTTCAGGGTATCTTCCCAACCCAGTGATTGAACTAACCTGGGTCTCCTGCATTGCAGGTGGATTCTTTACCAGCTGAGCCACAAGGGAAGCTCAAGAATACTGGAGTGAGTAGCCAATCCCTTCTCCAGCAGATCTTACCAACCCAAGAATTGAACCAGGGTCTCTTGCATTGCAGGCAGATTCTTTCCAACTGAGCTATCAGAGAAGCCCTCAGTGTACCAAACAACAGATAAACCAGGACACCAAACAACACTGATTTTAGGGTCAGTGTACCAAACAACAGATAAATAAAATCTATATCTGGCTGTGGAGCCTTGTGATTTTTCTCAAAACTGGCATGATATCTGATATTCTATTGCTTGAATTATTTTCAGGTAGGGGGTGATTATTTATTTTACCCTTCTAGGTATGTATGACTTCAGATTTGAGCTAAAAGATAAGGGTTATAGGAAACTGAATTGGGTATCAAAGTGGTTCAGTAATGATATTAAAACAGTCCCATGCAGAGCCAAGGAAAATGGGAATGATTATACTGGAGGGCAAAATGGAAAGTTAGCCAGGCAGAGAGTAAAGCTGTAACATCAAACCAAATGCTCTGGATTTAAAGGTAGAATGCAAATGCTAGCTTATCTGATGGAAACCAGACACAAAACTTAAGTAACTATGAGGTACCACTACAGTCCTGGGAGAATGGCCGAAATACAGAAAACTGACAATGACAAATTCGAATACAGACATAAAACAACAGGAACTGTTACTCATTGCTTATGGGTATGCAAAATGGTACAGTGCTTTGGAAGTCTGGTTTTTCTTACAAAACTAAACATAATCTTACCACATTATTAAGTAATCCTGCTCATTGGTATTTACCCAAAGGAGTTGAAAACTTATGTCTACACAAAAATGCACATGGATGTTTATAGCTGTCTTACTCATAACTACCAAAACTTGAAAGAAATCAAGATGTATTTCAGCCAGGGAATGGATAAATAAATTGTGGATAAATAAATTATCCAAATAAATTGGATAAATAAAGTATCCAAATGAGTATGGATACTTAATCAATGCTAAAAAGAAATGAGCTATCAAGTCATAAAAATATATGAAGAAAAAAACGCATATTAGTAAATGAAAGATCAACTGAAGAGGTTGCCTACTTAATGATTTCAACTCTGTGACACACTCAAAAAACAAAACTTTGGAGACTGCAAAAAGATCACATGTTGCTAGGTGTTACAAGTGAGGGAAAGACAAACAAACAAAGCACAGAGGACTTTTAGGGCTTTGCTTATTTACTCTGTATGATATCACAATGGTGACTGCACGTCATTATACATTTGTCTAAACCCATACAATGTGCAAAACGAAGAGTGAACCATAATGCACATTATGAGCTTTGGATGGTAATGATGTGTCAATATAAGGCTGTACATTGAAATGTGTACCAATCTAGTGGGGGATGTTGACAGTGAGGCAGGCTATTCATTTTTGGAGGCAGAGGCTCTATTACAAAATCTCTGTTCCTTCCACTGTGAACCTAATACTGATTTTTAAAAGCCTATTTTGAAAAACAAAACAAAACAAAACTATTATGTAAATTGGGACAGGAGATTTTCTGTGGTGTCAGTAGCTGCAGGGGCATTTTCTGGGATAGTCCAGGACTTGACTTTAAGTGGGATGACCTCTTATAAAGGCAGTTCTTTGCTATGAAGTCCCTATGTGGGAATAAAGAAACTGAGGCCTAGAGAAGTTATGTACCTTCTATCAAGTGACAAATCTATTTTATGGTAGTCTTTATCTATTAAAAAAAATTCAGTGTTTCATATAAGAAGTGTCAATGTCAGCAATGACTGCATTATAAATATGATAAATAAGAAAATATCACCCTTCACAGCTTGGTGAAGGAACTTTACTAAAATTGACAATCAAAGGTCACTGTGATAATGTATTATAAATCCAAAATCAAAGTGTGTTATCTATAAATTCAGTATTTCAATTTTTGTATATTTTATCTACATATAAGAATGATATTTCTTCAATAGTTTCTTCAATAACAATGAGGTCAAATGAATTTGTAAAATGAAATACTTTGTATCACATTCTTGGCAATTCACAATATACATCAATGTAGTAAAGGAAATAATATTTGGTACTGTGAACATATCTACAGTTAGCTCTCAATCACTTAGCTAGTAAAAAGAAGCTTTTTGTAAAATTTTGTCACTATACTTTGTTATATAATTTCCCAAATCAGGAGCAAAAGATCATGAATTATTAATCATTCTCAGGCTCTGGGATCACACTTTGCAGTCAAATCCTGGCAATAGTACTCACTAGCCATGCGACTCTGGAAAAATTTCTAGTTCTTCTAGGCTTTAAAAGTATCTACAAGATAGAAATAATAATTTGATATACTCCAGCCTTTTGAGAATTAAGTTAGCTAATATTTATAAAAGATGATGAACAGTTTCTGTCACAGAGCTATCACACAATGTATGTTAGCTGGCTGGAGTTATCATCCACAAGCAAGCGAGGAAGAAACCAGAAGATGGAGTCTTCGTTTGCAACGTAATCTTTGCCCATTTCTCTTTTTGTAAGGTCATTTCTTTGTATCTTTTCCTCAATATTATATTATTTCTTCCTGGTCATTTCTTTCCCCTTGTCTATTGTGAGACACAGAGTATGGGCATAGATAAATTTCCGTTGAGTTTAGTTCAGTCGCTCAGTCATGTCCAACTCTTTGTGACCCCATGGACTGCAGCCAGGCCTCCCTGTCAATCATCAACTCCTGGAGTTTACTCAAACTCATGTCCTTTGAGTCAGTGATGCCATCCAACCATCTCATCCTCTGTCGTCCCCTTATCCTCCCACCTTCAATCTTTCCCAGCATCAGGGGTCTTTTCCAGTACGTCAGTTCTTTGCATCAGGTGGTCAAAACACTGGAGTTTCAGCTTCAGCATCAGTCCTTCCAATGAATATTCAAGACAGATTTCCTTTAGGATGGACTGGTTGGATCTCCTTGCAGTCCAAGGGACTCTTAAGTCTTCTTCAACACCACAGTTTAAAAGCATCAATTCTTCAGCACTCAGCTTTCTTTGTAGTCCAAGTCTCACATCCATGCAATGTCTGTCTTTGACTAGACAGACATTGTTGGCAAAGTAACAACTCTGCTTTTTAATATGCTATCTAGGTTGGTCATAACTTTTCTTCCAAGGAGCAAGAGTCTTTTAATTTCATGGTTGCAATCACCATCTGCAGTGATTTTGGAGCAGAAAATAATAAACTCAGTCACTGTTTCCATTGTTTCCCCATCTATTTGCCATGAGGTGATGTGACCAGATGCCAAGATCTTAGTTTTCTGAATGTTGAGTTTTAAGTCAACTTTTTCACTCTCCTCTTTCACTTTCATCAAGAGGCTCTTTACTTCTTTGGTTTCTGCCATAAGGGTGCTATCATCTGCATATCTGAGGTTATTGATATTTCTCCTGGCAATCTTTATTTCAGCATGTGCTTCACCCAGCCCAGCATTTCTCATGATGTACTCTGCATATAAGTTAAATAAGTAGCATAACAATATACAGCCTTGACATACTCCTTTCCCTATTTAGAACCAGTCTGTTGTTCCATGTCCAGTTCTAACTGTTGCTTCTTGACCTGCATACAGATTTCTCAGGAGGCAAGTCAGGTGGCCTCTTTAAGAAGGCCTCCATCTTTTTAAGAATTTTCCAAAGTTTGCTGTGATCCACATAGTCAAAGGCTTTGGCATAATAAATAAAGCTGAAGTAGATGTTTTTGCTGAACTCTCGTGCTTTTTGACGATCCAACAGATGTTGGAAATTTGATCTCTGGTTCCTCTGTGTCTTCTAAATCCAGCTTAAACATCTGGAAGTTCATGGTTCATGTACTGTTGAAGCCTGGCTTGGAGAATTTTGAGCATTACTTTACTAGCATGTGAAATAAATTTGATTGATAAATTTAGATAAATTTAGAATGCATGATATAATAATCAGAGATTGAGTGAAGAAGAAAATGAATGAGACAAAAGAGAAAAGTGAACATGTACGATCAGATGAAAAAAGACAGACATGGAGTTGAACGGATAATTTCATGGAGTTATAGCATTACAGATTCATAATTACTAGTTCTGAAATATCCAACATCTACTGTACAAGATGGGCTACTTTTATATTCATAGAATAGTATGAAACTGATTTTTTAGAAATTATTGAACTGATTTTCACTTCCTTATGAGTGAGCCTTGATTTGACAGTTTCAGCATCCTGCCATAGTCAGTACCAAGCAATATTACAGTCCCTATTTCACTTACTTTTTTTGTTGCTATGAAATAATGTTGACCATTATAAAATACCATTTGCTATAAGAATGATTCTTGTTTTGCATAAGTAATACTATATCATGGGGCATACTTATTTATTGAATTTATTCCTAATTTACTTTCTATTATTTTGCATTCCAAACTGCTGAAAGATATGGTCCTTTTCTGATTACAGAAGTTCAACTTTCTTTTTTCTAGTGAAATTCAGCACCAGTATGGGGATATGACAAAAATATATACAAGCAATATTATGACATAGTAACATGATTAATTGAAAGTATTGATTAAATGGAAGGCAACAAGATATAAGGAACAACTGAAAAGTAGATTTAAGAAGATAATTAACAATGAGATTCCTGGGAAAATCATCACCTATGGGAAAAAAAAAAGAAGATTATCAGAGTAGAGACTACAGAAAAATTTTCACAGTACGGAAATAAATATGATACCCGTCTAAAGTTAGTCACGTTGAGAAGCTGTGTTAAAGGAAGTCAGACAGATGGTAATGAAGACAGTATTCACAGACACAGAAAATGACTCAGACACCAGGTAATGGAAAGCACAATTACACTTAATAGCAGACAGCAGCGTAGGCGTTAGCTGGTACTTGAACAGAGAAGAGATGCACTATTCAAAACTGTTTTTCTAAACTGCAAAATATATGAGAAAAAAGGAAAAATGGAATTTATTCTATTGTAGTGAAAAATCTAATATTCATATCAAAAGACAATTCAAGCATGGCTTATTGGAGAATCTAAATACAACTACATATTTGACATTTTTTTTCCAAATGTCTATATTTTAAAGACACTACAGCTTACTGTGATAATGTTTTCATCATAAATGTAACATACATTAGTAGAAATTATATACTAGAACAAAGCTTACTTCAAAAGTAAAATATAAGTGAAAAATAATACAGTGGATTTCAAAGACTATTAAAAATGTAAATCATTTCACTTATAGTCATTTTTTATTATGTTAACTTGAAAAAATCTTTGATATATTAGGTTAAATAAAATATATTATAAAATTTAATATTATCTGTTTTCTTTTACTTTTAAAAGTGTGGTTAACAAAAAAAAGTGAAATTAAATAGGTCCAATTATCTTTCTATTGGTCAGAGCTGATAGAGATGGTGGTTTGAAAACCATCATACAGTTTCTTGGGAGATGATTTTGTCTCAGGACACCAAATTCAGACCTTAACTGTGACAATCAAGAAACCAACAAAGGCATCTGGATAATACTTTAGAGATTCGTACATTAACTGCATGTTTGCATTCTATGCCTGTACTATTTATGCATAGTATAGTAACTTTGAGCAACTGAATCAATTAGATTTGAATTTTAGTCCTACCACTTCCAACTTATCTGAGATTCTTAAACTGTCTAAGCCTATGAATTTGCCAGTTAATTATATAGAAAAGGCTGTTGGTATTTTATGATTGCTGGTAAATTTTTAAGAATTTAGGTAATAAACAAATTGTGTTACAGTTCATATTAAGAATCATTACTATTATTATTAAATAATTATTGATATTCATAGAAACTTTAGCTTTTTTTCTGAGCTTATGAATACCTGGAATGGTTGGCAAAGTCTATTCATGTCCTTCTTTCTATTTTTTTCTGCCAATGTTATGAAGGGCACAGCAGAGAAATCACCAGATAGAGCATGAAGGTAAAGTTATTTTGTATTCATCTTCCCTTCAGGAGGAAATATTGAAATGTCAGTTGCTGCGCTGCCTGATACAGTGTGAAATCATTTACTGCCCATTGGGATTAAGAGGCCTGCTGATGCGTTGCCTTTTCTGAATATAACTTCCCTGAGAGAGCTCCTGCAACACAGCCATCTGTTTGGGTACCATGGCTTAGACATATTTTAGAATGATATCTACCTTTTCCCTGATTTGTCAACATGGACACTTATGCCCATATACCAAAGTGTTTTGCTCAGAGCAGCCAAGTCAAGAGAGCATTGGATTTAGAGTCAGCAGACCTAGTTTCTATTCCAAGCTTGGCCACTGATGAATTCTGTGACTTTAGAAGAGTCATTTAATTTCTCCTGGCCTTAATTTCTTCATGTATACAACAAAGAGTATGAACTGAATTTTTAAAACATCTCCTTCAAATATAATTGCCTAAACTTCTTTGTATGCTTGAAATGAAAATGCTGTATTATTTTATGCTTTTTCTGTTATCTTACTGATGTTGCCTGTTTTGTCTCTTTGGCATTTACTGATCGATTCAATAATTATTTGAGGGCCTGTTTTTGATAGTGTTATTAGTATTAGGAAAATAATATTAAAAATATATCCTTGTGAACAATGTAGTCTAGTGAGAGAAAAAAACATTAACCCAATATTTATACACAGTGCTATCTATTCCCATATCCTAGGTACATAGACCCTTACTAAGATGAGGGCACATCAGGAGAAATGTTGTGTACTGCTGTAGGACAGAGCGCGGAAAGAGAACCTATCTCTATGCACAAGTACAGCTGTGCAGAAGCAGCTGAAAGCAGAAAGTGAACAGGAACACAGAAAACTCTCAAGACACTTCGGGTCTAGCGCTAAGCACAAGGTAAAAATAACATGTTGCTTGAAGAATCTGGATCAACAGAATGTGATCACAAGGGATGTGGCCACTTGTAACCATAAAAACTGGCCCTGAATTGTTTCTATTATCCTTCTCTTTGTACTGTTTTAAGATTAAATATGTACGGTGACTCTGAAAGACACATGGTAAGGATAGTATAGGTATCTTGCATCACAACAGAAAAAGTTTGGTATTTTGTCATGTCTTGGATGAGAAGAATCAATAGATTGAAGACATAAATGAACTTCATATGAGCTTAAAGTAAACTTATGACTGTGCCATAACACACTTTTGTCTGTTATAAAGCAATAGTGCCTTCTTAATTGATAAAAAATGGTAAATTGAAGTGAAATGCTTTTACAGTATAATCACAAACTATGTGGAATTGACTTAGCAATCAGACATATATCTAAGAAATTTATATCATGGCTCAGAAACATGTCAACTCCTTGGACAGTGGCAATACCTTATTTAAAGCTGTTGCCTTTGATAACTTAGTAGACTGACCACATGACACTAAGTTCCAGTTCTAGGAAATGTGAAAATTAAAATGACAGCATGAATTTACTTTTATTTTCTACCTCCAGAAGATATTTTATGAAATAAATAAGATCAAAGAAAACAAAGAGTTCTACTATTAAGAGACTCTCAAACGTTTGGAAAATTCTGTTTCTTGATTTCTAAAAGTCATATTCAAATAATAGATTTGAGCAACAGATTCTCAGGGAAACAAAATCACACAGCCTTGTGCAAGGCTCAGATTAAGAGTTTTTCTAACTTCAGTTCAGTTGCTCAGTCGTGTCCGCCTCTTCGCGACCCCATGAACTGCAGCATGCCTGGCTTCCCTGTCCATCACCAACTCCCAGAGTCCACCCAAACCTATGTCCATTGAGTCGGTGATGCCATCCAACCATCTCATCCTCTGTAGTCCCCTTTTCTTCCTGCCCTCAATCTTTCCCAGTATCAGGGTCTTTTCCAATGAGTCAGCACTTCACATCAGGTGACCAAAATATTGGAGTTTCAGCTTCAACATCAGTCCTTCCAATGAACACCCAGGACTGATCTCCTTTAGGATGGACTTGTTGGATAGCTCTATTATTTCAGATAACCTTGATGTTTTCAAATGCATTTGGCATTAGAGAGAGAGAAAGAGAATAAAGAATTTAGGATTAGCATTAGGAAAGAATTTTGAATATGGTTAGGTGGTTGCTGGTACATTACATGGGTCTGAAGGCTCAGTATCTTTGAGGAATTTTTTTGTCAATACATCACAGCCAATTAAAAAATGAATTTCTTATTTTAATCCTATATCAATACTCCACCTCCAAATTTGAACCTGTAAGAAATAAACCCTAAAAGCTTGGAAACCATCAAAGAAAGGCATACTCTAGAAGTCACTTCATATATATATATATATATATATATATATATATATATATACATACACACACACATATATGGATAATAATGTAAAAGGAACAGTTCCACAGGATGGTAGAAGGCTTTGAGTATAGTGTACTGATGAGTTACTCTCACAAGACAGATTTAGGATCCTGTTATGCCAAGGCTGAGAGATTTTCCACACTGGGTCCAGCAATGATTTATTACTGCTATGATTCAGTCACTGCTATGCATTTCCAAGTATTTCCTTTTATGTAGTGGTAGCTTTTTAATAGGATGAATCTTGGCATAACTCAATTCTTTAGAAAAGCTTTTTAGAAATAGTAGTCTGTGAGTTTTAATAAATTGATTTACTACAGCTCAACTATCTATAAAATAGATTTCCTTTTTGAATTTTAGTAAAATATATAAAGCATAAAATTTGCTACTTTAATTATTTCAAGTAAACATTTCAGTGGTCTTAAATATATTTACCTGCCTTCCAAGGAGTAAGTCTCTTTTAATTTCATAGCTGGAGTCACCATCTGCAGTGATTTTGGAGCCCCCAAAAATAAAGTCTGACACTGTTTCCACTGTTTCCCCATCTATTTCCCATGAAGTGATGGGACCAGATGCCATGATCTTCGTTTTCTGAATGTTGAGCTTTAAGTCAACTTTTTCACTCTCCTCTTTTACTTTCATCAAGAGGTTTTTAGTTCTTCTTCACAATCTGCCATAGGGTGGTATCATCTGCATATCTGAGGTTACTGACATTTCTCCCGGCAATCTTGATTCCAGCTTGTGTTTCCTCCAGTCCAGCATTTCTCATGATGTACTCTGCATATAAGTTAAATAAGCAGGGTGCCAATATATAGCCATGGCATACTCCTTTATCCCATTTGGAACCAGTCTGTTCTATGTCCAGTTCTAACTGTTGCTTCCTGATCTGCATATAGGTTTCTCAAGAGGCAGGTCAGGTGGTCTGGTGTTCCCATCTCTTTCAGAATTTTCCAGTTTCTTGTGATCCACACAAAGGCTTTGGCATAGTCAATAAGGCAGAAATAGATGTTTTTTCTGGAACTCTCTTGCTTTTTCAATGACCCAGCGTATGTTGGCAATTTGATCTCTGGTTCCTGTGCCTTTTCTAAAACCAGCTTGAACATCAGGGAGTTCATGGTTCATGTATTGCTGAAGCCTGGCTTGGAGAATTTTGAGCATTACTTTACTAGCGTGTGAGATGAGTGCAATTGTGTGGTGTTTTGAGCATTGTTTGGCATTGCCTTTCTTTGGGATTGGAAAGAAAACTGACCTTTTCCAGTCCTGTGGCCACTGCTGAGGTTTCCAAATTTGCTGGCATATTGAGTGCAGCACTTTCATAGCATCATCTTTCAAGATTTGAAATAGCTCAACTGGAATGCCATCACCTCCAGTAGCTTTGTTTGTAGTGATGCTTTCTAAGGCCCACTTGACTTCACATTCCAGGATGTCTGGCTCTAGGTGAGTGATCATACCATCGTGATTATCTTGGTCATGAAGATTTTTTTGTACAGTTCTTCTGTGTATTCTTGCCACCTCTCCTTAATATCTTCTGCTTCTGTTAGGTCTATACCATTTCTATCCTTTATCAAGCCCATGTTTGCATGAAATGTTCCCTTGGTATCTCTAATTTTCTTGAAGAGATCTCTAGTCTTTCCCATTGTGTTGTTTTCCTCTATTTCTCTGCACTGATCGCTGAAGAAGGCTTTCTTATCTCTCCTTGCTGTTCTTTGGAACTCTGCATTCAGATGGTTATATCTTTCCTTTTCTTCTTTCTTTTCACTTCTCTTCTTTTCACAGCTATTTGTAAGGCCTCCCCAGATAGCCATTTTGCTTTTTGGCATTTCTTTTCCATGGGGATGGTCTTGATCCCTGTCTCCTGTACAATGTCACACTTACTCCTTGGAAGGAAAGTTATGACCAACCTAGATAGCATATTCAGAAGCAGAGACATTACTTTGCCAACAAAGGTCCATCTAGTCAAGGCTATGGTTTTTCCAGTAGTCATGTATGGAGGTGAGAGTTGGACTGTGAAGAAAGCTGAGCACTGAAGAATTGATGCCTTTGAACTGTGGTGTTAGAGAAGACTCTTGAGTGTCCCTTGGACTGCAAGAAGGTCCAACCAGTCCATTCTAAAGAGACCAGTCCTGGGTGTTCTTTGGAAGGAATGATGCTAAAGCTGAAACTCTAATACTTTGGCCTCCTCATGCAGAGTTGACTCATTGGAAAAGACTCTGATTCTGGGAGGGATTGGGGGCAGGCGGAGAAGGGGATGACAGAGGATGAGATGGCTGGATGGCATCACCGACTCAATGGACGTGAGTTTGAGTGAACTCCCAGGAGTTGGTGATGGATGGGGAGGCCTGGCATGCTGCAATTCATGGGGTCACAAAGAGTTGGACATGACTGAGAGACTGAACTGAAATATATTCACATTTTTTTTCTTTTTTTAAATCACTACAATCCAACTCTAAACTTCTATCATCTTCCTAAAGTTAAGATTCCATAACCATTGAACAGTAATACCCCCAGTCCTGGAATCTATCATTTGCTTTCTGTCTCTGTGAAGTTTAGTTCTCTAGGTACCTCATGTAAGTGATATAATACAGTATTCTTTTATGACTAGCATATGTTTCACAATGCCAAAATAGAGTAGCTGTACCACTTCACATTCCCAGAAGCAATATAGGAGGGTTCTGGTTTCTCTGAAGCACCATCAACACTTGTTATTTTCTGTTTGTTTATTTGTTTTCATTAATAACCATCTTACTGGTTGTGAGGCGTTGTGTCATTGTGGTTTCAGTTTGCATTTTACTAGACATGTTGAACATCTTTCATGTGCTTATTAATCATTTATATAACTTTCTTGGAGTAATGTCTATTGAAGACCTTTGCCAATTTTTTAAAGGGGTTGTCTGAGATTTTTTTCTTATGTTGATTGTTGTAGGAGTCTCTGGATATTAATTCCTTTTCAGATATGTGGTTGCAAACACTTTCCTTTTCTTGGTTGATATTCGATTTCTTGATTTTGATTTCTTGGTTGATAGCACTCTTTGATGCACAAGTTTTCAATTTTGAAGTTTATCTTTTTTTTAAAAAAATATTGTTGCCTCTGCTTTTGGTGTCAGATCCAATAAATTATTGCCAAATCTAATGTCATGAAGTTTTCCCCTTATGTTTTCTCCTAAGAGTTTTATAGTTTAGCTTCTACCTTTTGGTTTTGATCTGAGTTTTGTTTTGTTTTTTTTTTCCATAGATGGCTTAAGGTAAGAACTCACTTTCATTATTTTGCAGGTAAATATTCAGTTTTTCCAACACAATTTAAAAGAGTGTCCTTTCTCTGTTGAAAATAATTGGCCCTCTTGTCAAAAATCATTTGGTCACATGTGCAAAGGTTTATTTCTGTATTCTCATTCCACTCCATTGGTTCATATGTCTGCATTTATGTCATACTATACTGTTTTAATTTTTGTAGTTTTGTGATAAATTTTGAAATCAGGAAGCCTGGGATTTTCTCATTATTTTTTCAAGATCCCTATGTCAATTGGAGTCCACTGAGATTTCATGTAAATGTTAAAATGAATTTTTCTACACCCTGGTGGCTCAGACGGTAAAGCATCTGTCTACAGTGTGGGAGACCTGGGTTCTATCCCTGGGTCGGGAAGAATCCCTGTTGAAGGAAATGGCAACCCACTCCAGTACTCTTGCCTAGAAAATCCCACGGAAGGAGGAGCCTGGTGTCCATGGGGTCGCAAAGAGTCAGACACGACTGAGCAACTTCAGTTTCACTTTCACATCTGTAAAAAAACATCATTGGGATTTTAACAGAGATATTATTAAATCTCTAAATTGCTTTAAGTAGTACTGACATAAATATATGAAATCTTCCAAGTCATGAATCTGTGACATCTTTCCAATTATTCATTCCTTTTTAAATCTTTCACCCATATTTTGTTACAGTATACAAGGCTTTCATCTCCTTCATTAATTTTATTCCCAAATATTTCATTTTTATGCTCTTATAAATAAAACTTATTTTTCTTTTGTGACTGTTCTTTGACAGTGTATAAAATTACAAACTATTCTTGCAACTTCACTGAATTCATTTATTAGACCTAACAGGCTTTACGTGGAGGGAATGGAATCTTTAGGGTTTTCTACATATAATACATCTGTGATCAGAGATAATTTTACTTCTTCTTTTTCAATTTAGATGCCATTTTATTTTTACTTCATTTCTCTGATTAGGGCTTTCAATCACATTGTGACTATAAATGGTCATAGCCAATATTCGAGTCTTTCTCCTGATTGTTGAGGAAAAGCTTTCAATATTTCACCATAAAGTATGACACTGAGTTTTTCATACATGATTTTAATTATTTTTTCCTAGTGTGCTGAATGTTTTTATCCTTAAAGGTGTCGAATCTTGGCAAATGCTTTTTCCATGTAAGTTGAGCTGAATCTTTTCCCCTTCCTTCCATTAATGTGATGCATTGCATGATTGACTTTTTATGTCAAAACATTATTCCTTTCCAGGAATAAATTCTACTTGGCTATGTTGTATAATCATTTTAATATACTGTTAAATTCTCTTTGCTGGTATTTTATTGATAATTTTTATTTCAACATTCATCAGAGGTGTGTCCTCAGTCATGTCTGACTCTGCAACCCCATGGACAGTAGCCCACCAGGCAAGAATACTGGAGCAGTTTGCCATTTCCTCCTCCAGGGAATCTTTGCGATTGAACCCATGTCTCTCGTGTCTCCGACACTGGCAGGCAGATTAGGGATTGGTCTATAATTTTGCTTTCTTGTATTACCTTTGTCTGGCTTTGGTATCAGAGTAATGACTTTGGAAGTGTTATGTCCTCTTCACTTCTCTGAAAGACTGAAAAGAATTGGTGTTAAGTCTTTAAGTGTATAGCAGAATTCACCAGTGAAGGCAACAGGTACTGGGCTTTTCTTTGTTGGGAAATTTTTGATGACTGATTTAATGTTCTTACTTGTTGCAAGCTTACTCGAATTTTCAATTTCTTCATAGTTCAGCCTTGGTAGCTTGCTTCTTTCTAAAAATCTGCTTCATTTAAGTTATATATTTTATTTGCATACAATTATTCATAGCACTCTTTTTTAGTCCTTTTCATGTCTACAAAATCAGCAGTAATTTTCCCTTTCACTTATGAATTTACTTATTTGCATCTTTTTTCTTAAATTTACATTAAAGTTTGTTGATCATTTTGTAGAATCAAATCTGTTTCATTAATTTTTTCTATTCTCATTTTTTATTAATCTGTTTTTTTATTATATCCTTCCCTTTGCAAGGATTTAGTTTACTTTATTTCTTTGCAATTATTCTAGGTATAAATTTATGTTGTTGAGATTTTGTTAATGTAAGCATTTACAGCTATCAATATCCTTACCTGTTTTCATTGCATCCTGGAAGTTTCTATGTTTTATTTTCATTTATCTCATGATTTTTAAAAATTTCTCTTGTGATTTCTTCTTTCATCCACTGGTTAAGGCTATGCATTTTTAATTTTTATTAATACATACTTGTAACTTTTCTAGTTTCCCACACATTTCAGTTTATGTCTAGTTTTATTCCACTGAGATCAGAAAAGATACTTTGATTTCAATAATTTATATATTAAGATTCATTTAGTGATCTAACATTTGGTCCATCTTGCACATGTGTATCATTCTGTGGTTGTATGGAGTGCTCTATAAATGCCTATTATGTCCAATTTTCCCATAGTGTTATTCAAATCTTCTGTTTCCTTACTGATCTTTTGTCCAGTTTTTCTATGATTAAAATTAGAATACTGAAGTTTGCTACTATTACTGTAGAACTGTACACTTCTCTCTTCAATTCTGTCAATGTTTTCTTCATATATTTAGGACTTCTGATATTTGCTACATTTATAATTTTTGTATCTCCTTGATGGACTGATCCTTTTCTATAATTGATCATTTATATACAGCACCCTTTTTTCTCTCTGGAAACAGTTTTTTACTTAAAGGTTTTTTTTTTTTTCCTCTGATTATAGCTACACCTAATCTGATTTGGTTACTATTTGCATGTAATATCTTTCTCCATTCTTTCACCTTCAACCTATGCATGGCTTAAATATAAAGTGAGTCTCTTGATTTCACAGATGGGGATCAAGATGCAAGAGGGCATGGACCTCACATCCTCCCACAAACAAACAAAATCCAAGTACAAGTAGAAAAAAATTCTCACAGAAAATTAATTGGAAACTGGTAGAAGAATTTCTGTACAAACAAAGCTGCAGAAAAGATCTCCATGTAACTGGGTAAGATGTGGGGAAAGAGGCATTTTATTGGGAACTAAATCTTCGGGAGAAATATGAAAGGAAGAGAAGATCCACATGACTGAACTCCCATCCTGGGGAGCAAGTAAGTCAAGTCATGATCTGGCATCCCGGTCCTAGGGTCCTGCATGGAAGTGACAAGCCCCCTAACCTATTAAGATAACTGCAAGGACAGACGGAAGGACAGGAGAACCCTAGATCCTAGCTCCTATTTGTGAGGTGTGTGCATACACTGGCTTGCCAACAATCAAGGCAGAGAAAGCCTTGTGTGATGGTGACTGCCACCTCACTGCAATTCTCAATCCGAATGGAGTAAACACACTGGCCCTGCTCACTATACAACACAGCCTGGTGCAAAATCTGGAGCCACCAAGCCCTGAGAAATAATCTAGCCTAGCTATGCAGAGAAGGACCACAGAGGCCTTGAGTGTGATCCTGGTGTAGTCATGGTGCACACTGTGGGGCACCACAGCAGTGCAAGGCTGTTAAGTACTGAATATTGGGCAGACAGATCCTGGGAGAGGACTCAACCTAGCTACACAGAGACAGCCCAGGAGGCCTATGGTGTGATCTAGGAAGGGCAATAGTAGCCATTCTCTGCATACTAGGGCATATGCAGCAACTTTTCTCTCAGTGAGAGTACTCCAGATTTGCCATTACATTTCACAGATGAGCACTACATTTGGGGCAGACAGATCCTGGGAGAGTGAAAAAGAAGGCTTAAAGCTCAACATTCAGAAAACTAAGATCATGGCATCTGGTCCCATCACTCATGGCAAATAGATGGGGAAATAGTGGAAACAGTGGTTGACATTATTTTTCTGGGCTCCAAAATCACTGCAGATGGTGACTGCAGCCATGAAATTAAAAGATGCTTACTCCTTGGAAGGAGAGTCATGACCAACCTAGACTGCATATTAAAAAGCACAGACATTACTTTGCCAACAAAGGTCTGTCTAGTCAAGGCTATGGTTTTTCCAGTGGTCATGTATGGATGTGAGAGTTGGACTATAAAGAAAGCTGAGCACCGAAAAATTGATGCGTTTGAACTGTGGTGTTGGAGAAGACTCTTGAGAGTTCCTTGGACTGAAAGGAGATCCAAACAGTCCATCCTAAAGAGATCAGTCCTGGGTGTTCATTGGAAGGACTGATGCTAAAGCTGAAACTCTAGTACTTTGGCCACCTAATGCAAAGAGTTGAATCATTGGAAAAGACCTTGATGCTGGGAAAGATTGAGGGTAGGAGGAGAAGGGGACAGCAGAGGACTGGATGGTTTGATAGCATCACCAACTTGATGGACATGGGTTTGGGTGGACTCCGGGAGTTGGTGATGGACAGGGAGGCCTGGCGTGCTGCGGTTCATGAGGTCATAAAGAGTCAGACATGACTGAGCACTGAAATGAACTGAACTGATCCTGGGAGCAGACTGCCAGTGAGTCAGCCCAAATTTCTGGTGGCAGTGCAGCCACCTGAATTCCTACAGCCACAATTCCCTGATCCTCAGGCTCAGCCTCTTCCACACTGCAGTCCTGCACTGGATCTGGGATTACTAAACTAGAGAAAGGGATGTGACCTTGGGCTTCTTATGGATGGAACTGTAGGTGCCTATACAGGCAGCACATAAGTCGTCTCTGATGGCAGGGACCTCACTTGCTTCCACAATTACATTCTTGGGGGCAGGACATGCACTCAAGGGCAAGGGAGCATGACTGAATCTGACCCTCAGGGGTTTGCTTCCAACAATTGGGAAGGAGATCACACCCATGACAAGGCAGGGTCAGTCATGGAGCAAAAAGGAAGCCTTGCTTCACACCTGGTACATAAATCAGATATTCCAACAAAAACCACATCTCCTATCAAGAGGAAAATGGACAGCACATCCTTAGGAAAGACCTAGCTTGTGTCCTACCAAATGAAGCCCTCATGCCAAAACCACTGGACACACACAGTCTACACAGGGATGTTGTATATAAAGCAAATACTAACAGACATAAAAGGAGAAATTGACAATAATACAGTTATAGTAAGAGACTAACATCTCACAGACATTAATGGACATTACTGTGTCATTATCACTTGGCTTGCTTGTTACTACATATATCATCCTTTTTTTCTTTCATTTGTAAGTGATTAGTCATTTTACCTGGAAGATTAACAGATTTCTGTTACTTTTTCTTTTAATCTATTATTTATATAGATTTATGTCAACATTCATCATTTTGAGTCAAATTTAACAAGAACTAAGGTGAATCCTTTTAAAATGTTGATTTTAGTTATCTTTGAATTCTAGAGACATTTCCTTGATTATAATTCTAAACATTCAGTTCAGTTCAGTTCAGTTGCTCAGTCGTGTCTGACTCTTTGCGACCCCATGAATCGCAGCACTCCAGGCCTCCCTGTCCATCACCAACTCCCAGAGTTCACTCAGATTCACGTCCATCGAGTCAGTGATGCCATCCAGCCATCTCATCCTCTGTCGTCCCCTTCTTCTCCTGCCCCCAATCCCTCCCAGCATCAAAATCTTTTATAATGAGTCAACTCTTCGCATGAGGTGTCCAAAGTACTGGAGTTTCAGCTTTAGCATCTTTCCTTCCAAAGAAATCCCAGGGTTGATCTTCTTCAGAATGGACTGGTTGGATCTCCAAGGGACTCTCAAGAGTCTTCTCCAACACCACAGTTCAAAAACATCAATTCTTCGGGGCTCAGCCTTCTTCACAGTCCAACTCTCACATCCATACATGACTACTGGAAAAACCATAGCCTTGACTAGATGGACCTTAGTCGACAAAGTAATGTCTCTGCTTTTGAATATGCTTTCTAACTTGCTGATAGCTTTTCTTCCAAGGAGTAAGCGTCTTTTAATTTCATGGCTGCACTCACCATCTGCAGTGATTTTGGAGCCCCCCAAAATAAAGTCTGACACTGTTTCCACTGTTTCCCCATCTATTTCCCATGGAGTGATGCAGAATACATCATGAGAAACGCTGGACTGGAAGAAACACAAGCTGGAATCAAGATTGCCGGGAGAAAGATCAATAACCTCAGATATGCAGATGACACCACCCTTATGGCAGAAAGTGAAGAGGAACTAAAAAGCCTCTTGATGAAAGTAAAAGAGGAGAGTGAAAAAGTTGGCTTAAAGCTCAACATTCAGAAAACGAAGATCATGGCATCCGGTCCCATTAATTCAGTTTTATTCTTGCATTTTCTTCTTCAATTTCATCATATTCTCATGATACTTATAATGAGTCTTTGCTCCCTACATTTCAAAACTATGCCTATCTCTCATGTTTTTCCTCTCCTATTGTATGTAATTATCTTCTTTGCTTTCATTCCTTTCCTCAAGTTCCCTTAATATGCTTTCCAACTGAGCGACTGAACAGAACTGATAATTTTTAAACTCAGTCTTTGTTTTTATCTTTTCTTTGGATTTTTTTCTTAGACAATCTGATTTCAAATTTGTGTGTGTGTACTTTATAGCCTGAAAAGATAACACACCCTTTAGCCAATAATTACTATATGCAAAGCACTGAGCAATAGACTCTGGGATATGCAGAAATAAATTCTAACAAACAGTCCTCGATGCTGAAGAACTCACATATAGTTTGGAAGGCAGACATGTAAAAAAAATCATTATACTGTAATATTAATCATTATAGAATTTTAAAAAGAAATAATCCATATACTAAAAAGTTCCAAATGTTAATTGTATAATGCAATGGTTTTTAGGATATTCATAGAATTCTTCAATCAACTGGCTTCTTTAGTTCAGTACATTGTTTAAGATTAATTCCTGTTCCCTGTTTTAAGCTTATTTATGAATCAATTATACTCTAAGTTGTTGACTCTGATTCATAGTGTTCCTTCATTTTTGCCACTGTTATTTAATGTTATTTATTTTATAGAGTTGTATTATAATTTTCTTCTGCTTCATAACTGTGGTTGGTGTGTTTTCATCTACTGAAAGGTTCTGACAGTCACTTTCTCCTTGTAGTAGATTTGAAATGGATGCAATGTGAATTTCTCTGTATATTTGAAAAGTACCTTTTATTGTTCTTAAACATTAACTATAGAAAATTATATACAGATGAGGCTGAGTGGTTTGAATGGCTTGCCAAGATTCCTCATTCAAGTTTACCATATTTGTATAGCACAGTGAAGCTTCTTTACTAATTGTTGACTTTTTCCTGTATTTGCATTGGAGGTAAGGAAATATAGTGTCTCTTCTGATGCTATATTAGTGTTTCTGAAATTCCATATTTGTCACTGCTTCCCCTCTGTTTGTCTCTTCATTACCAAGTTTCTAATAATGCCTCCTCTTAAAGTGGCCTCTATCATCCTCTCAAAACTTTTTCACATTTTTGCATTTGACTGCACATATGGTCCAGTCTTTCCTTTGTGTTCCCTAATTGTCATTGTTCTGATCCACAGGCATCTACCATGTTCCAATTTTTCTGTCATTCAGTGTCAGACTTTCTCCTTGAACCATGTGCTATCTGTGTCTCCTACTGCAAGGATTCTGTTGCTCAATCTATTTCACAGATAATATCCGTGTTACTCCACTTAGAAGAAAAGTTACAGAGTGGGTTACATTGGTTGTGGATGTTTTCTTCTATATGTAAATTGGACTTTTTAGAAACTGTGTCTCCTAATGATGTTCTAGGCATGGGTTATAAGCGGAAGTCATGTGGAAAAACTTTATATTTAGGAGACAATTACTATGCTATCCAATATTTTCTTTAAAATTGGATATTTCCACTCATTTGTTTGCAAGTCAAATTAACTATGGTAAGTAAAGTAAATGATACGATAAACAATAATTTTATCTAGTTCTTTATGTCATTTCCCTAGTATTTGACTTATTTTACTTTCTTAAGCCAAAAAACACTAAATTTCAGCTAAATTTTTGAGGTAGAGATTGCTAGTCTTCATTGTTATATCTATTTTTCCTTTTCTTGTACAAAAGAGACTGCAGTATGATATTTATTTTAATTAGATAGGGTCATGTGATTAATTCTCATCATTAAAAAGAGTGGGAGGAATGTGTTTTTTCTAGGCTAAGACAGAATACAAGTCATCACAGAGTTCTATTCTCTTACTCCTCCCCTGCAAAGATGATAATGGATAAGGCTTTACCTCTAAAGAATGGAGTCATAAAATGGAAATTATTTGAACTTCCATTGAGCTTTCACATGGAAGACATATTTTGCTAAGAAATATCTGAAACTGCATTGCAATTAGAATGAGCAAGAAATATACTTTTGCTTTGTCTAACCACTGAGATTTGGCAGAATAATAGGTACTACAGCATAGGTCTAAATTATTATGATGTATATAGAAGTTGAAATAATCTCCTGAGACCAAGAATAGGTATAGAGGCTTCCATGTTTCACCAGGAGGAAAAAAAAAAAAAAAACTTAACCATATGACTCAAATAATCATTAGACTTGTGAAGTTCTTTAGTGGAAAAAGGTAAAAGAAATTCCATATACATAACACAATCAGGAAACTGAAAACTTATTTTATCCTTCTGAAAGTCGTATTTTAATATAGAAAATTTACATAAAATAATATCTATTATTTAAAATAAAAGTCTTCTATTTATTATCTTAAAGGAATGAACAGCTGGCAATATTAGCAATATTTTACAAGACCTTTGCAGATACTCACATTTGTAAAAATCACTAATATATTCAAAGCCTCTCATAAAATATTATAAGAAACACAAGTTGTTCTGAAAAGCAAGGCAGGAAATATTAATTTGATTTAATTGAATTGATTTGATATTGCATTAATATTTTAATATTTTCATGTAAAATAATATTCTGTAATTTATGATTATTATAGTTATATTAATCATGAGCTGAACTGTCAAAACTATAACTTGCTGCTGTATCTTATGTACTATGTGCTCACTACAAACATCATGAATATATATTTAGAAACAGATTTTCTTCCATTTTTGAATGATTTAATTCTAACTGAAATTTATTCTGCATATGGCTCATCTCTGTGTGTTAGATTTCTACCTTAGTAGGGAATACTTTCTCAGTTACATATTCAACTGATACCTCCTTTTCTATTAACTTCACATTATGCAAATTAAAATGGTTCTTAAAATTCTTGAACCAATCTTTGCTCACAGATTTGGTTGCTTCAAATACTGTGCTGGTACCTGCAGCACTTGTGGCTACATAAAAAGATTCTTTCTTTCTTCTTTTTTTGACAGGCTTATGGCTTCTTCCTAAATTATATTTGCATTAGAGTCACATATTTCTTTTGCACATCTTCATAATACACATTATCTTTTTAACTCTCATGAATTATTTTAAGCTATAAACCACTATATGTGCAGGCCAGAATATTTTATGAAAAATTTCTCTATTTCTATATAGAGCATGAGCTTTCTGAGTCACAAGCAGACTTATCAAAACCTTCTAGATTCTAGTTAAGAAGCTTTGCTTTGCCATTTCATTTTCATATCTTTCAAGGAGAGTATCTTGCTTTTCTAGGTAATTCCATGAAATACATATTATTATTCATAATTTTTTACTTACAACCCAGGGAACCAAATAAGAAAGGAATAACTGAATAAGCAACATGTGATGAAACCTAGATAGTATGAAGATTTATTTATTAGTTAAGTGAAATGATCCTATAATAAAGCTTCAGGTGTTCTACCAAAATTTACAAATAGATAAGAATAACATTACAAAAACATATGAGCACTTAAACATACATCCTAGAATTCCTAAGTCTCTGCTCAATACTAAAATAGTTGTTTCTATTGTTCTCAAATACCAAGAATGTATTTGTGCATTTGTATTTAATGTACTCTTATTTACTTATTTTATTTGGCTTTTATTATATATATATATATATTTATATTTATTTTACTTCACAATACTGTATTGGTTTTGCAATACATCAAGAAGAATCTGCCACGGGTGGACATGAATTCCCAATTCTGAATCCCCCTCCCTCCTCCCTCCCCATACCATCTCTCTGGGTCATCCCAGTTCACTAGCCCCAAGCATCCTATATCCTGCATCAAACCTAGACTGGCGATTCGTTTCTCATATGATATTATACATGTTTCAATGCCATTCTCCCAAATCATCCCACCCTCTCCCTCTCCCACAGAGTCCAAAAGTCTGTTCTATACATCTGTGTCTCTTTTGCTGCCTTGCATACAGAGTTATTGTTACCATATTTCTAAATTCCATATGTATATGTTAGTATGCTGTATTGGTGTTTTTCTTTCTGGCTTACTTCACTCTGTATAATCAGCTCCAGTTTCATCCACCTCATTAGAACTGATTCAAATGTATTCTTTTTAATGGCTGAGTAATACTCCATTGTGTATATGTACCACAGCTTTCTTATTCATTCATCTGATGATGGACATCTAGGTTGCTTCCATGTCCTGGCTATTATAAACAATGCTGTGATGAACATTGGGGTACATGTGTCTCTTTCAATTCTGGTTTCCTCGGTGTGTATGCCCAGCAGTGGGATTGCTGGGTCATAAGGCAGTTCTATTTTCAATTTTTTAAGGAATCTCCACATGTTCTCCATAGTGGCTGTACTAGTTTGCATTCCCACCAACAGTGTAAGAGGCTTTCCTTTTCTCCACACCCTCTCCAGCATTTATCAGCAATTATATGCCAATAAAATGGACAACATGGAAGAAATGGACAAATTCTTAGAAAAGTATAACTTTCCAAAACTGAACCAGGAAGAAATAGAAAATCTTAACAGACCCATCACAAGCACAGAAATTGAAACTGTAATCAGAAATCTTCCAGCAAACAAAAGCCCAGGTCCAGATGGCTTCACAGCTGAATTCTACCAAAAGTTTAGAGAAGAACTATCACCTATTCTACTCAAACTCTTCCAGAAAATTGCAGAGGAAGGTAAACTTCCAAACTCATTCTATGAGGCCACCATCACCCTAATACCAAAACCTGACAAAGATGCCACAAAAAAAGAAAACTACAGGCCAATATCACTGATGAACATAGATGCAAAAATCCTTAACAAAATTCTAGCAATCAGAATCCATGAACACATTAAAAAGATCATACACCATGACCAAGTGGCCTTTATCCCAGGGTTGCAAGGATTCTTCAATATCTGCAAATCAATCAATGTAATTCACTGCATTAACAAATTGAAAAATAAAAGCCATATGATTATCTCAATAGATGCAGAGAAAGCCTTTGACAAAATTCAACATCCATTTATGATAAAAACTCTCCAGAAAGCAGGAATAGAAGGAACATACCTCAACATAATAAAAGCGATATATGACAAACCCACAGCAAACATTATCCTCAATGGTGAAAAATTGAAAGCATTTCCCCTAAAGTCAGGAACAAGACAAGGGTGCCCACTTTCACCGCTACTATTCAACATAGTTCTGGAAGTTTTGGCCACAGCAATCAGAGTAGAAAAAGAAATAAATGGAATCCAAATTGGAAAAGAAGAAGTAAAACTTAATGTACTCTTTTAATACAAGCTGGGTAGATTTCAAACTATTCTCATCCCTCTAACAGATAGGGGTAAGCAAGTAGGCATTCGTTTCTGTTCCCTAACTCTTGAGTTCTTCTATTGGAAGGACTGATGCTGAAGTTCCAATACTTTGGCCACCTGATGCAAAGACCCAACTCATTGGAAAGACTCTGATTCTGGGAAAGATTGTAGGCAGGAACAGAAGTAGGGGACAGAGCATGAAATGGGTAGATGGCATCACTGACTCAATGGAGATAAGTTTAAACCAATTCTAGAAAACTCCAGGAGATAGAGAAGGACAAGGAAGCCTAGAGTCCTGCAGTCCATGTGGTTGCAAAGAGTCAGACACAACTTACTGAACAATAACAATAACAACTCTTGAGTTACACCAACCAAGGCTTCCCTTGTGACTCAGCTGGTAAAGTATCTGCCTGCAATGTGCGAGATCTCGGTTCTATCCATGGGTTGGGAAGATCCCCTGGAGAAGGGAAAGGCTACCCACTCCAGTATTCTGGCCTGGAAAATTTCATGGAGTGTAGAGTCCATAGGGTCACAGAGTCAGACATGACTGAGCAACTTTCACTTTAACACCAACAAAAGCTGGACTCTTACCTATTTTACATATTTGTTTTATATAAAGAAGGGGAAACCCAACAATTAATTAACCATGGAACCCATTTGACATAGCAATGATACTATTAGTTTTTAATTCATTTGGGCTCCATATTATTAAATATTAATTTAAAAAGTAGACCTTCCTACCCTAAAATTTGATCACCAATAAGAAAGCCATAGAACTCACAATTAGTTGAAGAATAATTTTTTCCAATATTTTTCAAGATTGTTTTATGACCCAAATCAGGAGTAGCAATATCTTTGTTTCTTAAATGGAAATTAAATACATCAAGGTTTCTAAATGTATACTTTATTCAAAGCTCTCTTTTATTTTGCAAACTTAATATAGAATAGATTTGCAACTATTCTTTTGCAGTCAAATGTTTTCAAACAGGTTTAGTTAGGCTATATTTTTTCTGTCTTATGCAAATACATTCTTCAGTCTTCTGTAAATACATTCTTCAGCCTTCTGTAAATACATTCCAAGGAAACAAATCATACCTTCCTGGTGAGGCTTCTAAATTTTTTCCTCTTGTGCAGGGTCAATGAGCTCAGCAACCTGTCATCTACAATGTCTTTTCAAAATTTATTATGCTAACAATCCCATTCCCCATATACTATAATAATAATGTTTGTAAAAGTATATAAATTAATAAGTATGAGTATATCAACTAATGGATTCCTGAGAAGTTTCATTATTCATGTGAAGACTTGTCCTAAGATGTGAAGGGTCAATTACCTGCAACATATTATACAGTCGGATACAAGTTACAAATTTGTTTCTTGGCAAAGTCATTCTCTATTCTAGACAATGGTCCCCAAACATAAACTTGTACTTATGTCAGATCCTTTAGAAATATTTACATACTTGCCTGATTAATTATGGTTTTTATTCAGCACTTTGGCAGTTGTTTCATAATATTTGACCAGTTCTCACAAATGATTAGTTTGAAAATATATATTTGAGAATATTTGCTCCAAACAAATGTTAACTATCTGAGCTTGACATCAGGAGTCAGAAGAAACAGAATCAACATAGCTAGTCATTTCAAATTTTGTTTTCTTGCATCTATCTCAGATCCCCTTTTAGCTTTTTTCCCATGGGCCACCTACTTCAGAGACTGAGAGTTTGGCAGTTTGATTAATAAGCAGTTTCTTGTCACTTGGTCCTCCCACACTCAGTTAAGAGGCTTCAGTGGGGTCCAGAATACTCATATGTTACAAGTCCTCAGTTGAATCCTTTTGATTCAAGTATTCCAATGTTGAGTGGGGAAAGAGTAATTTTCATTTAGCCGTTAAGTGAATGCTCTGACATTATTTTTAATATTCCCTTTGTTTTCTCAAGGCATATAATTATAAAAATTGTCTTAAGGGCCCCTAAATTAAAAGGGTATATCCTTTCTCAGATTTACAAGGGCTCCTTATCCTGATGAAGAAAGTAAAAGGAAATAAAATAGACACCATTTCACATACCATTTCCTTGACATATTTAACCCTCTATATAAACCAGTCTTTATTAATCAAGGTTTGCATTTGAGGAGACTGGTTTCCCAAGAGTATAATTAACATCAAGTTCAAAAAGTCAATAAACCACAGAAATGAGATACCAATAGAGATCTCACTGATGCCAGGTCACACAAACTATTACATTATGCTGCCTTCCCCACCAAATAGGTGATAATAGTGAAAGAATGGAAGCCTCTTATACAATGCTAAATTGTATTCATTATTTGACTAGTGTCTTGGTGAAACTCATGCTATAAATATCTCAGGTTTCCCTAGTGGCTCAGTGGTAAAAAAAAATCTGCCTGTAGTGCAGGAGCCACAGGAGACGTGGGTTTGATCTCTGGGTTAGGAAGAGCCCCTGGAGGAGGGCATGAAAACCATGCCCTTGCCTGGGGGCATCCAGTATTCTTGCCTGGAGAATCCCATGGAAAGAGGAGTCTGGCAGGCCACAGTCCATGGGGTTGCAAGAGTCGGACACGACTGAAGGGACTTAGCACGCATAAATATCTGGAATGTTTTTAAATACCAACATTAAAATCTGCAGCTATTTTATTTTTAAACTATATCTTCACTTTTTGATTCCACGCACTAAACAATTATTTTATCATCATATTGTGTTCTCAATTTCTTAGAATACTAAATAAGAATTTTAATATTTTAGGAAAATGCAGGTTTAGTAGTATTTCAGGAAAATTTTGAGATGAATTTCAAGGGAATGAATGAAATAATCTGTAAAGGATTTTCTAAATAAAGGATATTCTTAGAACATTTAGAAATAAGAAAAAAACACCTGTTAGCTTTTATCATAAATATATAAGATTCTTCACATTCTCATTCTTCATCTATCAGATAGGCATATTCAAGTAACATAATACAAAGTTTATCAAATTATAAAATATTTGTGATGTTTGATACAAAACTTGGAGTGCCTTGATAAAGCACATCTTTATATTATGTTTAATACTAATGTTCACCTAGAATTTAGTGCTATGCTTGAAGGCATCATTTAAGCTATCTCTAAGAAGAAGGAAATGGCAACCCACTCCAGTATTCTTGCCTGGAAAATCCCACAGACAGAGGAGCTGGTGGACTATGGTCCAAAAGGTCACAAAAGAATCAAACACCACTTAGCGACTAAACAACAGCATTAGAGAATTAGAGGGTTCTTCTTTACACTCATGTTTCTTTATCATAAATACTGACACTGTGTAAGTCTTCTCAAACCAATCCTTTCCATTTGTTTATAATCCACATTAGACTACTGTAACCTCTGCAATCTTATGGTAGCAATTAGACTTTGGAGTCTAGAAATCATTGGCTTCATTTTTCCTCTGTAAAGAGTTTTCATTCTCATTTCTTTTCTTTTTAAACTATTCTCTTTATCCCATTTGCTTTTCATATTTCTGTCCACTTTCCCAAAGAACTATGCTTAAGCGAGAAATTATGCAGCATTGGAGACATACAGGGATCTCTATCAGCAGACACAAAATGTACACTAGCCTATGTCAGTTCTACTCACACCATCAAGTACAGTGCAATTACAGTAATTAAATTTAAAGCACTTCAATTATAAATCCTGACAGCAATGCGAATATTGGTTTATGGAAATCTCTAAGTAGGTACTTCTTGTCATATAAAGGAATAATCTTTAAAAATTAAAGTTAATGATAATTTTAATGAAAGAAACTCTCTAGATACAGTCTTTAACCATGTAAGTTCAATCTGGAATAAATGTGAATGATCAGAAAATTTTCATTTTAGATTAAACTAGTCTTCTGGACTCTGTGATTACTGCTGCATTTATGCCTGATTTGGTTTCCAAACTAGCTGCATCATGACTAACTACTGTAATAACTTTTATAATGCATTTTATCACTATAGTCAAATACTAGGCTCAATAAGCAAGCAAAAGAATCACACAGTGTTGAGAAATTAATGGCTGTTATTGTACAATTAATAGATTATTTTAATATATTTTGTATTAATGTTCAGCATTTTTAACATACAATTTAAAGTAACATTTTCAGATTAACCATTGAATATAAATACATCTAACAAAATATGATGTATAGAAATGCAATTTATATTTTTGTTAAAATTAGAAACAGATATTTACTTTTAGAGGAATAGGGGTCCTAGGTTCTATTGTAGATTATAGTATTCTCTCTAGCTGCAATTTTGGGTAAGCCATCATTTATTACTTTTTCCTAAATTCTACAGCAATAAAATGAGGCATATAAAACTTTTTAATAAAAGTTCTATAGTTTAAGTTATAAGCAGTTTGGGAAAAAAAATAATTTTTAGAATGCAAATAAATCAGCCAGAAGCTAATTTTGTTCAGCTACCTTTTCTTTTACTATTTCATTTTAACCTTTTGTTTACACAGGCAAGCACTGTTTCAGTTTCTTTCATATCTAAAGAGTGTCCACTATTGGCATAACTTTGGAACAACTCACTTGCATGATAAAAAGTGCAACAGAAGGAAAGTCACTTAACAGCCAACATTTGCTGTGCCTATTTTTTCCCCTCTAGCATCAGGAATATAAGCCCTGGCTTTTCCATGGAATAAAAGGGGAAAGTAAATACACTGTAACTTCTGACTCTTGTCTCTTATACTACAGATGTCTAATATACCATAAATCTCTCTGCTTTTGCTTATGATACCTATTAGGTCTGTGCTCATTTCTGGAGTCTCTAAGGAGGAATCTGATCCAAGTTGATTCAATTGGCAGGATTAATTTTCTTAGCTTCCTTACTTGTGGTAAGGACCCATTTTCTTGCTAGCTCAAAAGATTGGTCTTTGCTCCTAAAGGCCACCCACCTTCTTTCTCATGTTTCCATATATTCCCACTTCCTCCAAAAATGGTAGGTGAAATTTCACGCTTTATGTTATACTCCTTTCAGGTGTACCCTTCTGATGGATTCCCCAAATAAAAGGGAAATAATTTTTTTTTAACCAATGTTTAGTATTTTCAGTACATAGTGTTTATATATACTTTGCTACATTTATCTTTTGTATTTTCTATTTAAGAAAACCATTTACTCACAGCAACTATAAATTAAATATGCTCTACTGTTTTAAGCCACCACGTTTGTGGCTGTATTTTTTATAGATGCCTCCAGAAATTAATATATCATGTATATAAAATTCTAGAGGAGGCAAAACTAATCTATAGTTACAGCAGATGTCTGAATCAGGGATTAGGGCAGGGCTGCCTGAAAAGTGATACACAGAAACTTTCTGGGGAGATGAAAAATGTTATATGTTTTGACTGTGGGTATAGGCTTCCCTTGTGGCTCAGCTGTGAAGAATCCGCCTGCAATGTGGGGGACCTGGGTTTGATCCCTGGGTTGGGAAGATCCCCTGGAGAAGGGACCAGCTACCCACTCCAGTATTCTGGCCTAGAGAAGTCCATGGACAGAGGAGCCTGGCAGACTACAGTCCAATTGGGTTGCAAGAGTTGGACATGACTTAGCAACTTTCACTTTCACATGGAACCATGAGTATGTATATTTATCATAACTCATGGAACTACATAAAGTTATGCTAATTATACTTCACTAAATTAGAAATATGATTTGACAGTCCAACGCTCATTTAATCTTACAGGTAAATCATCACACTGCCTCCATGCAATGTGGATAGGACAAAATGGACAGAAGACTAAGGTTTATCTTTTCACTACGGTCAGGTCCTATAAAAATATCATGGTCTCACTATGTTTATGCCTGGCTTTATGATACATCTCAAAGAGGTGCATCATCTGGGAAGCACTGAGATAGCAACCCTTGGTCTCAGAGGTGCTCTATGTTGACTTCCCAGTGGGTTGCTACCTTTGCCTTATGACTGCTGAAATTTGATTATGAATCACCCCAGCTTCCGAAAAAAAAAAAAAAGAAAAGAAAAGTCACAAACACAAAAATATTTTCCTTGTTTTGAGTAACAGCAGATGGTCAGTCAGAGTAAGACAGTGGAGCAATAAGTATGACCAATCTGTGTTATTGTGTTTTAATGTCTCTGAGCATAAGTATCCTGAAGAGCCTAAGTGAAGCAAAGAGTCGGACATGACTTGGTGACTGAACAGACAGAACCTGGCTGTTAGGCAGGAGACCCAGCCTCAGTCCCTGAGTTGGGAAGATCCCCTGGAGAATGGAATGGCAATTCACTCCAATATTTTTGCCTAGAAAATTCCATGGACAGAGGAGCCTGGCTTGCTATAGTCAGTGCGGTCACAAAGAGTCGGACACAACTGAGTGACTAATACATTTTCACTGAGCATAGCTGAGGAATCAGTTTACTATTCTAAAATTTTTGCAAGGGAGAGTGAACAACTGATTTTACCAATAATTTGAGGAACATTTATTAATTCCTGAGTGCATGAAATGTCAGCATATTTGCTTATCTCTAAATCAGGAGGCCATCCAGTTACTGACATTAACTTTAACATGTGGGAACAAAGTCTTATATTGGATTGTAGAGGATATAAAAACAGCACACAGACATAGATAAAATTGTGAAGCATTGTAAGAATAAAGAAGAGAACTTATCTTGATTCTGTTACTTTCATGTTTAGAGTCACACTGCATTTTGGCATACCAAGAAAATATACATCCATATACATAATTTTATAAGTTAAAGCAACCATATCATTGACCAGAACTATGAGAAATAGGAAAGTCCCATAATTCCCAGAATTTGAAAACTGCCTTCATAGTATAACTTTGGCTAATGATAACATGAAGACCTTTGCCCTAAACTTTAGTATATAGAGTTCAGACTTGGGCATGTGTTCATATTCATGGGCATCTTAATATATTGGCCCTAATATATGTTTTCTTTTTATTTTATAAAGTATGTATATAATGTTGGGATAAAAAGGCACAGGATCAAATTTATAATGTAACTGGAATAGCTGACCAGTTGGCTGCCAGGTTTATTTCAGAGGAATGCACTTCTCAGATTAAATGATATATGATAAAATCATACAAGTGACTATATATGTTAGCTGAGTGAAGACATTGAAGCACATAGGTGGATCCTAAAAGAGGGAAGAGCATATTCAGAAGTCAAATGAAATAGGGTTAAATGACTATAGTACTTTTAACTAAAAAATTCAATATTACTGAAAAACAGAGCTCTAGATATTGAGTTTTTGAAAGATATATCTGGAAAGATATAAGAATAAGAAAATAAACCAAAGGAAAGGGTTGTGATAAGACTTATACTAAGAGCAATGAAGGGCTCAGGGGTTTTCATCAAGGCAATAAAACACTCAGATCTTTCTGTATTGGAGAAATTGAAGGACTTTCAATCTTGGGACCTTCAGTAGACTTCCTCAAATATTATTGAGTATAGAAAGCAGCAGTAGACTGAAAAAGATCAAAGCTCCCAAGACTGTCAGAGGTTATGCATACAGTTTGAAGCCAAATCCCTGAAGGGCAGGCTGAAGTTGATAAGGCTATAGAATCAGGCTATGAAAACTAAATGTTATTACCTCTGAAAATTCATTATCCGTTTTCCTTATAATGAAAACCTTTTTTTGTTGCAGAAAAGCTACTCACTCATTTGATAGGTAATTTACCTCAACCTATAGAAATGAACCTGAAACCCAGACTGGCCAATCAGAGTATTCATAATAACCTTATAGTGAGACATATAAATTAAGCAGTTATTTGAAGCAATTAAGATGGATGCTGAGTAAGAAAGTTAGCTTTTATTACTCTTTGTCAGCTAAAAGAGCAATTTCTGCCATAATTTGGATATAAACTAATTGATTTTAAGTTACTTTGAGATTCAGTGTTGTCACCACTATAAGCATCCTAAATGATGTACATACTAATGGAAAAACAAACTTACTTGGCATCAGAATTTAATAACATTTTAATGAATTATAAAAATATCTATACTTTCATATAAGTATATGTATATATGATTAACTCAGTTTAACATACTTTACAACAAAAATAATACAGCATATTAACTAGAGGCAAAGTAATCATTAGTTGACATAAAGACTATCCATAATGTACTGAAATGCAGAAATGAGATGAACTAATACATTTTAATAATTTGAATCACAACCTAATGGTATATATAAATATTTAAAGCACAGGCAAAATCAATGAAATTTATTGTTGTGTGTTTATTTAAGAACCTTCATTCTTGCCTTTATACTGAAGTCCTATTTTAGCATTAGGTCAGAAATATTCTGTCCTAAGGCAGAGCAACAGTTCAAATGTGTTATTTGCATTTCATATTAAGATTAATGCAGAGGCCTTAGGATTTTGAGTCTTCTGTGAAAACTGCTTTGAAAACCACTGAATTCCAAGTGACATATCTCGTTCTCATTCATGAATTAAATATTATATGTCAACTTTGCAATGAGGCATGCAGTGAATATACCCGAACAGTTCACTGTTTGGTTAGAAGAAGCACTTGGGAAATGCATGTTATGGCAGGGCTCTCCAACCTCTGGGAACTAATGCCTGATGATCTGAAGTGGAGTTGATGTAAAAATAATAGAAATAAAGTATACAACAAATATAATGCAGTTAAATTATCCTGAAACCATCCCTCCCACTGAACCATGGAAACATTTTCTTCCATGAAGTCAGCCCTGGCACCAGAAAGGTTGGGGACCACTGTTTATGGTATCAACACAATATTTTTTTCTATTTCCCAAGAGAGTTAAATATCTTCTCCAAAGTTGCCACCACATTATGGGCTCCAGAGGTGAACATAGGCTGCAACTATGAGATTCACGAGCAGGCAAAAAGCTCTGCCCCCAATAAGCTGGGAATGCGTGGACAGCAGCCACAACCTAGGAGACCCACAAGCAGATGCCAAGTGCTGCCCTACCATCCCAAGAGTGCACAAGGGTTGCTGTAACTGAATACCCCATATCAAGGGGATAATGGCCAGCACACACCACAAAGAGACAGCAAGCACCCAAATTAAAAGCAGCCCCTCTACTCAAGAAAAGATGATGAAGTCAAATGACTTGAGCTCAAACTCATCTCCCCTGAAGAAAACACCAAAATCACAACTAACTGCTGAATAACCATTACACACACACAAAAACACTGGAATTTATAAAAAAGAATACTTCACATTCAAAAGACAATGAAGAAGTCACAACGAGATGGTAGGAGGGGTGCTGTCACAACATAAATCCCACACCCTCCAGGTGGGTGACTCTCAGACTGGAAGACAATTAAATTGTAGAAGTTCTCCCACAAGAGAAAGAATTTTGAACCCTATCAGGCTCACCTGAGGGTCTGGGATCAGGAGGAGGAACACCCAAATTTTGAAAGCCAGTGGAGCTTGAGTGCAGAAGCTCCAAGGACTGGGGGAAACAGAGGCTCCGCTCCTTGAGGGCACACATAAAATTACAGATACTAGGATCCAGCACAAAGCAGTAACTCCATACTGTGAAAATGGCTATACTACCCAAAGCAATGCACAGATTCAATGCAAGCCCTGGATTTTTCACAGTACTAGAACTCTTTTTTTTTTTTTTAAATTTGTATGGAAAGACAAAAGATCCCGAAGAGCCAAAGCAACCTTGAGAAATAAAAATGGAACTGGAGGAATCGGGCTCCCTGACTTCAGACTATAGTAAAAAGCTACAGTAATAAAACAGTATGATACTGGTGCCAAAACAACAACAACAAAAATATAGACCAATGGAATAGGATAAAGTCCAGAGATAAACTCAAACACCTATGGTCTCTCAATCTGTGACAAAGGAAGAAAGAATACACAGTGGAGAAAAGACAGTCTCTTCAATAACTGGTGCTGAAACAACTGGACAGCAACATATAGAAGAATGAAATTAGAACATTCTCTAACACTATACACAAAAATAAACTCAAAATGAATCAAAGACCTCAAAGTATGGCTGGACACTATAAAAATCACACAGGAAAACACAGAGCACTCTTTGACATAAATCACAGCAATATCTTTTTTTATCTACCTCCTAGAGTAATGGAAATAATACCAAAAACTAACATATGGGACCTAATTAAACTTACGAGCTTCTGCACAGCAAAGGAAACCATAAAAAAGAAAAAAAAAGACAATCCATAGAATAGGAAACAATATCTGCAAATGAAACGTCTGACAAGGGATTAATCTCTAAAATATACAAACAGTTCATGCAGTTCTGTATAAAAAAAATAAAACATTATAAAAAAAGGGCTGAAGACCTAAGTAGACATTTCTCCAAAGAAAACATACAGATGGCCAACAGGAACATGAGAAACTGCTTAACATCACTAATTTATCAGAGAAATGAATATCAAAACTACAATGAGTTATCACTTCACACCAGTCAGAATGGCCATCATCAAAAAGTCTACAAACAATAAAGGGACTTATTGGAGAGGGTGTGATGGAAAGGGAACCCTCTACCCTCTTGGGGGGAATGTAAATTGGTACAACCACCATGGAGATTCCTTAAAAACTAAAAATAGGACTATCATATAATTCAGCAATATCACTCCTGGGTATATATCAGAAGAAATCCATAATTTGAAAATTATACATGCCCCTCAACATTCATAGCAGCACTATTTACAATAGTCAAGAAAAGGAAGCAGACTAAATCCCCATCAACAGAGAAATGGATAAAGTTGTGGTATATATATACAATGGAATATTAGTCAAAAAAAGAATGATATAATGCCATTTGCAGCAACATGCATGGGCCTGGAGATTATCATACTAAGTAAGTTAAACAGAGAAAAACAAACATCATATGAATTCACTCATTTGTGTAATCTCATTTTAAAAAACGATACAGATGAACTTATTTACAAAACTTCATCAGACTTACAGATATTGAAAACAAACTTATGGTTGCTGCTGCTGATGCTGCTAAGTTGCTTCAGTCGTGTCCGACTCTGTACAACCCCATAGATGGCAGCCCACCAGGCTTCGCGGTCCCTGCGATTCTCTAGGCAAGAACACTGGAATGTGTTGCCATTTCCTTCTCAAATGCATGGAAGTGAAAAGTGAAAGTGAAGTTGCTCAGTCGTGTCTGACTCTGTGCAACCCCATGGACTGGTTACCAAAGGAGAAATGTGGTGAGGAGGGATAAATCAGGAGACTGGGGTTAACATATACACACTACTATATATAAGATTGGAGAAGGAAATAGCAACCAACTCCAGTATTCTTGCCTGGAAAATCCCATGAACAGAAGAGCCTGGAGGGCTACAATCCATAGTCAGACAAAACTGAAGCAACTTAGCACATATATAAGATAGATAACCAACAAGGATCTACTGTATAGCTCAAGGAACTCAATTCAATATTTTGTGATAACCTGCATGAGAAAAGAATCTGAAAAAGAATGAATATACGTATAACTGAATCACTTTGCTGGACACCTGAAACTAACACAACATTGTAAATTAAATATACTCCAATAAAACTTTAAAAATGATAATAAACCTATTTCTTTTTGCAAAGTCGAAAAGAATATATTCAATGTTTTGAATTACATCAAACATGATATTCTATCAAAAACTCACTAAAAGTAATAAAACACTGAGTAAACATTAATAGATCTATTGAATCAATGACAGTGGGAGTCTATAAAAAATGTTTACCAATTTTACTCAAGTCTGTATGGTACCACAAAGGGTAATAAAGCCAAGAAACACACAAACAATATCAAGTATCCTTTTTTTAACTTTAGATAATCTAGTCTATTTATAAGTAATTACTAATAGGACTGCTGTACAGAAAAATAACACTGAACATGGTTTTCTTTTGATTTTAAGGCTCCATGGAATATTAATTTCAGCGGTTATGAGACTATCACACACCTATGATTCAAAGTTCAATCAATCACAAATCAAATCAGGACATCCAGACTGTGCTGGGTTTTCTGTTTGTTCAAAACATCAGCGTCACTGGGATCCAGTTCACATCAACCATCATAAAGTGCTTCAGGTACTATGCATACATACCTTGGTCCTGGTGGTAGAACCTGCAATGCCTTGTTAACTGGTTCCTGCTCTTCAGCCCCCCCGCCCAGAGAACAGTTAGACTCATGGATGAGAAAGCCTTTGCAGAAGTCCAGGAATCCAGTTGAATAGTTCTATCAAACTGTTGGAGGTTAAAAAATACATATGCATGAATTTGGATGCATCGGAAAGGGAAAGAAGGACAGTTTGACTTTACCTGCATAACCCATCCCCCAAGGCAGCACACATTAGTGCCAAAAGAGACCACCCTGGACCATGATTTCTCACTTGGGGAAAGTGAAAGCATGAGAATGAGTACTCAAGATTCCCCAGGCAAGTGAGATGCAGCCCAAGAGGATCATTTCTTTTTCACCCCATCCAGAGAACTGAGTCATGAGCTGCACTACTTAGGGCAGGGAAGATGCTGGGAGAGTGGCAGAGGTCACTGAAGGGATGTGGATCCAGAGATTGTTAAATGCCTCTTGTACACCATCAAGAAGCCCATCCAAGAGCCACTGGAGGAGGCTTACCTGTGATTCTTCCCAACTTGCCCATGGGCACCCCCAGCGCTTCGTGCAACTCACCCACACATCCTCTAATGGTGTGGCCAGTTCCCTGTACATACTCTCAATGGTAGGAAGAATAAGCTTTGGCAGATGGCTAGTAAGCATTGCAGAAAATCAGCCAGAATCGGCAGACCAGGAAGCAACCACAAATTTGAGCTTTAGAGTCACCGCTGGGAAAGTCAAAAGGAAGCTGTCAGCAACCCACCTGGTGAGCTGCAAGATGGAATGAAGCTTAAAAATTTTGCCAAAAGAAGCAGCAAGAAGTGTGACGCAGGTGTAACCACAGAAAGACTGAGGAAGCCTCAGAATCCCCTGAACAGCAGTGGGAAGGTATTTCTTTCCTAAAGTCAGCCAGTAAAGACTGGAGAAAGTGCCTGCTACTTCTAATGGAAGGACAGCAGCTGCAAGAACTTTAAGGAAAAAATTAAAAAATAATGGAAACATGACTCCAACAAGGGATGGCAGCAATCTGCTAGTAATCAATTCCCAAAACATCCCAATAAGGAAATAAAAATAGCCGGGTTTTTCTCTTGAGGTGAGAACATCCACACTCGTAGCAGCTTTACGTATAGAGAAAGTATTAACTAGTCTCCGTGTTGTACTGTCACATCCCCATTATTACTTATTTAATAACTAGAAGTTGGTTCTGTTTCTTTCTTGTCCTTGCTCAGGTACTCGATTGCACATGGTCAGAAGGGCCCAGGCAGCTGCTGATCCACAACGCTGCCCCAGGCCAAGAAGACAAGAGCAGGGCTTTCCACTTCCCAGTAGCAGGGGTCCCAGAGGACGTCAATCAGGAAGCTCAGCCGCACGCCCTTGCAGAATGCAAATTGGAGGCTTCTAAGAGGAATCACCATCTGTGGGGTCGCACAGAGTCGGATACGACTGAAGTGACATAGCAGCAGCAACAGGAGGAACCGCTGCCTCTGCACCCCACCACGCTCCACCACCCGCTCGTGGGGGGCAGTGTAGCCACCCCCACCCCGCCTCCAGCGAGCCCCGCGAGAAACAAGCCTCATCTCCAGCCACTGTGGAACTGGAGCCTGAGCAATAAGCCAGGCTGGAGCAAGCCCGGCCTCAAAGAAGGCTACCTACGGGGCCGAAGTAGCGCTGACCTCAGTTCCTCAAAGAAGCCCAAGTGCTATTATGCAGGCTGTGAGAAAGTTTGGGGGCTGAGACCTCACCACGTATAGGAACCTTTGCCTGCTGCCGGCGGCAGGGGTTCCAGAAGTTTGTGAAGAGAGTTGGTGTGGCCCCGCTTCACTGGGCATGCGCGGGATCTCGGGCGGCCCACCTGCAGGAAGCTCCTCAAAGCAGAGGACAAGTTCCACCTGAGCAAACCAGCCAGCCAGCCGCCACACCCCGGGGGGACCCGCAACCACTCTCTCTGTTGCTGCAGCTGCTCCCACGCCAGCAGCACCACCGTCAGCACCCCCCAGCTCGCTGAGAGCACCATTCTCTCTGGCTGCCAGGCCTCTGGGCTGTTTTCTTGCGGTAACACAGCCCTGCCAGCCTCTTCGAACTGCGTGCTCCGTGCCCCTCATCCCGTGGGCCCGAGGCTGGATGCCCCTCCCTACTTGTTGCAGCCTTGAACAGGTGTGTTCCCTTCCTCTCGGGACTTCGTGTCTAGAGGAAAGAGAACTTTATGAAGTCAACAACAAGGAAACCATTATCTACATCCCAGGTGTCAAAGTAAACTTGTAAAACAGCAACAATCACAAAACCTCCATATACAAATAGCACAGCAGGCATATCCACAAAGGTGAGAGTCAGCCGTGTTGAAGCCTGCTATCTCAGGGATGGACATGTTCCAGAAGTCAGAGATCAATAAGGAGACCATCCCCACCTCCACTCCACCCTTGCTCCCATCTTACTCTTGTCAGGAGAGTGTGTAATTTCCTTGGTTCTGTTCTACCTCTTGGCAACAAAAATTTGAAGTGACAGAGCAGTGTTACAGCTCCGTGTTACAGCTCAGTTTTATTGAGCAAGTAAAGGAAAAGACATCCTTGAGGTGTGAAGGCATGCCAACCCAAAAGACACAAAGAGAAGAGAGGCTCTGGCACAATTTTGGCTCCTCTTTATATATGCTTTTTCTCCTCCCACTGGGCCTGCCCTATGTAAATTGGGCTAGTCAGGAGTGCTGCTCGTTTTACCTGAGGTCCTCACTCCAGTCTTCAGACCTTCCTTTGTCCTATTTTCGCAGGCTTTTCCCTTCTTTGTCTTTTAGCCACCACCATTTTGGACTCCTTTTCCCTATTCTAACTACCTAACACTCTGAACTTAAGATTCTGGAGTTTCCTTTTGTTTCAAGAGCACACTGAGGGCAAAGCCGGGAGACCCCTGCAGGTAGAGCTTAGCGTCTGGCCTGCTGGTCAATGGATCAGTCACCTCGGAGGAGACGTGGTCACTGACAGTTGTGCTTTCAGGACAGATCTCCAGGGTTAGCTGCACCATCCTAGGAATCTGTCAGATGGGTAGCCTGACTGAAGATTGTCATTTTGGTCCACAGTTGTCATGGTGTGCAGCACAGTAGAGGCCACTGGGGTACATGTGCTGGCACCTGGAGGCCACTGAGGACTCTGGGACCAGGATCTGGACTTTCAGACTTTACAGGTAGATGTTCTTTCCAGAAATCTGTTTTAACTGCATGAGCCTTTCCATATGTAGTGCATGGGGGATCTTGTTCTTGACTATGAGAGAATTCCAACATAAACACAGCTGGAGGGGATATATCCAGCTCCAAAAAGGTCAGCCCCTACTTTCAGCTGTGCAGCTGGGATGGCAAGGCACCCCAAGAGTACTGGCTGATAGACCTCGTGTAGCCCACTGCAGTCATGGGATGCTTCTTCTTTTAGCTGTTATTAAATCCACCTGGCACAACTGGCTGGACCTTCTAATGCTTTTCTTCATAGTCCAGGAAAAGCAAGTTTATAATCTTGTTCTCCTCAAGTGGGATGAAGTTCTCAGTGATTAGGTACTTGAACCTGAGTTCCTAGATCTCATTTGTTGCCTTCTTCAGGTTCTGCTACATGTGGATATACTCCTCATGCTGGCCCCAGGTCTCTGCCTTCACAACCTGCTGTTTGACTTGGAACTTCATGAGTTTCTTGGGTTTGACTTCCATGTCCTGCTGCATGGATGTGTACGTAGCCTGAAACTACATTGCCTCCTCATCTCAGATCATCACCTCCGACTGTATTTCCTGCTCATGGTATTTCTGTTCTGCAGTCTCATCACTCTTCAGTTTCAATGTCTTCTACTTCTCTTTGGTGTGATGCATGATGTTCTTGCCCCAATGCAGTCACTTTGACTGCAAGCAGTTCTGTGGCCTTCTGCTCCTACCATAGGTCTTGCAGCACCTTCTTCTTCATCCCTAGCAGCTTCTGCCTGTTCTCACTCATAAGATTGCAGTCATCCTGGCTGGTCACCTTCTCTTCCATGAGTCACTGCTTGCACACCTGAAGGTGAATTATCCATGTTTTCATCCAAGGCTAGCTCCAGGAGGCTGGGGCAGGTGGTGGTGCTGGTGGTTGATGTTGTTATCCTCTTCTTTGGCCTCCCAGGCGTTGATTACTGGCCCTTCCTGGTAACCTACCAGGGCTGACATGGTGCTTTCTATACGGCTACTTTTTATGTTATTGTTCTTTATGCTGCTGCTCTTCCTCCATAGCCAGTTTTCCAGCATCTCCTTCTTCTCCAGATGAGACTTCAGGTAGGTGATCTCCTGGAATTCATACAGCAATGTGTCCTTGGGGTCCTCGTGCACTCAGAGGTTGTTCTTGATTTCCTTGTCTTTGTTGGTAAAGCAGTGGTTGGAGAGGCTCTTGTTGTAGCCAGTAAGAAACTGGCACCTGGGTGGCCACTATGATGATCTTGTCTTTGACCCCAGGAGAGTTCTGCTGCTAATGCTAAGTCGCTTCAGTCATGTCCGACTCTGTGCAACCCCATCAACGGCAGCCCACCAGGCTCCCCCGTCCCTGGGATTCTCCAGGCAAGAACACTGAAGTGGGTTGCCATTTCCTTCGCCAATGTGTGAAAGTGAAAAGTGAAAGTGAAGTCGCTCAGTCGTGTCCAACTCCTAGCGACCCATGGACTGCAGCCCACCAGGCTCCTCCATCCATGGGATTTTCCAAGCAAGAGTACTGGAGTGGGGTGCCATTGCCTTCTCCTTGAAGAGTTCTAGAGCAGCCAAATCAGCTTGGTGTCCTAATAGGGGATGTGGGTGCTCCTGTTGCCCACCAGGACAGTAACTACATTGCCCAGGGAAGACAGAGAGAAGTTTATTTTGGAAGCTTCCTTATGCTGTTCTCTTCCACCACCTCCACTGGCATCACTATCCATGGACTGTGTGGCTGTCCCTTCAGTTAAGTAGAGATTTGCTTTGTTCTACCTCTTGCTCCTGGCCAGGTTCAACAAGGTTGAGTTTTTCCAAACAGCTGTGGTCCTGGCCATCACAGCCACTGTACCCCATGGTGGTGAGGAAGTAGAGTAGGAGCACGAGCTGATTTCATTCATGTGTGTGTTGCCCATGACCTGAGTCTGCTCTCATAGGTTCATCATATGGTGAATCTCCTTGACATTCTTGGTTACAAAGGAGGAGAGATCCTTGATGTAGATGCCTCAGCATTCTCCATCAGCTTTAGGTTCCTTCTGGACTCCTTGGACAGCAGGTCTCAAATCTCTTCTAGGTATATCTCCAGGTGGGAGGACTGGACCAGGCACTGCTGATAGTACGAGTGCAAGAAATAGAGGAAGTGCTCCAAGGTATTGGGGATGACCTTGTCACCTGGATTCTGTCCAGGTCCCCTGCATGGTATGCCCTGCCAGTGCCTATCTGGCCATAAACAAATGTCATGCCATTGAAACCCTGAAAGTGAGTCTACTGAGGCTTTCACATTTTTAGCACATAAGTCTCTGTTTTGAGCTCACATCATGCATGGTATTAAAGTTGAAGGTCTTGGAAATCTATCCTGGGGCAATGCACAGGTTTCAGAGAGTCACCTGGCCAAGTTTTACATCCATGTTAAGGCTTCACAGCTGGCGCTAGTGGTAAAGCACCCGCCTGCCAGTGCAGGAGACATAAGAGATGTGGGTTCGATCCCTGGGTCAGAATGATACCCTGGAGGAGGGCTACTCCAGTATTCTTGCCTGGAGAATCACATGGACAGAGGAGCCTGGCGGGCTACAGTCCATAGGGTCGCAAAGACTTGGACAACGTCCAAAGCTACTTAGCACACAGCACAAGATTTAATAGTGAACAGCAGTCACCCCTTTAGCCAGAAGGTGGCACTGAGCCATCACCTTCAGGGTTGGCCTTGGTTTTACTGATCATCTTACTGCTCTGTCCTTTTATCACCCCCATCCCACTCCACAGCCTGGGTGACCCTACTGTCATCTCTAGGTCTGGATCACTGGGACTGACCCAGTGGGCCCCCATAGTGCCGCTCTTCAAACTGCATACAGACTCCTGGGGTGGGGATTCTGGGAGATGGCCCCACCAGTCCTGCAAGCTGGGCCTCCACAGCTCTCCAGTCCTTACAGAATTAAGCAGAGTCCATGGAAGACACAGGAGCTGTGTTGGCTGAATGGCAGTCCCCAAATGCACCTCATACTGGGGCAGAGAGAATTCTGCCATGTTGCCAATTCTAGTGTTGCTGTGGCAACAGTAAGATAAAAGAGAAAAATGGGATGGGTGACAGAGCAGTCCTCTCCTCCTCTCCCTCCTCCTCCTCTAAGGACCTGGTGGGGGCTCCTGGTTCTGGACACCTGAGGGGGTCCCACCCCTCACATGGGCAGAGGCTCACATGGAGTCCTACCCTCAAGGTGGGAAAATCATTCATTACAGTGAGCAGGCTGCTCCAGCTCTGCCTCTCAACACTTGAAGAAGTAGTGAGAGAAGGGGATGGGGCAGGGAGCAGGGGCAAGACTAAAAAGTTCCCTAAAGTCTTTTAAGGAGGTTTAGAGCTATAAACCATAAGAAAAGACAAAAAGACAATTTAATGAAATCAGAAAAAAAATACACAAATAAAAGAGAACTTTACCATAGAGATATATTAAAACAAATCAAAGAGAATCCTAGAATGGAAGAGTACAGTGAATGAACTGAAAGATGGAAGAGAAAGCATCGAAAGAAAGCAACAGAAATACATCCATTACAGTAGGATGGATCAAGCAGAAAATAGCATATATAATGTAGAGGATAGGACCTTTGAGATGCTAGTCAGAGGATAATAAAGAGGAGTGAGAATAGCTAGTGTGATATATGGAATATCATCAAGAGAAACAGTCAGTGAACTATTGCAGTCCCAGAAAGGGAAGAGAGAGAGAAGGAAGAGAAAGCTTATTTAAAGAAATAATGGCTAATGACTTTCCAAATCTGGGGAGAGTTTTGGACATTCAATTTCATGAAGCTCATAGGTCTCCAAGCAAATCCAGTGAGAATTTTTCCAGGACACTTTTAATAGAGCTGTCAAAGTCAAAGCCAAAGCAAGATTCTTAAAATTATCAAGAAGGAAGCATATAACTTACAAGAGAACTCTAACACTATCAGCAAATTTTTAGCAGCAGAAACATCAGAGGGTGGGAGAGAACAGGATGGTATATTCAATATGCTGAAAGAGGGGAAAAAAAAAAAAAACAACTGCTAACCATGCATGCTAATCTGGTAAAGTGGACCTTTAGAAATAAAGAAGAGATGAAGACTTGCCCAAACAAACAAAAGCTGGGAAATTTTATCATGCAGGCAAGGCTAGAATTGCCTTGATTGGGCTTCTCAGGTGGTGCTAGTGGAAAACACACACACACACACACACCCACGCACCCATACACCCACCCACACACACACACACACACACACACACACCCCGTCTGCTAATGCAGGTGACATAAGAGAAGTGGTTCTGATTCCTGGGTTGGGAAGGCCTCCCGAGTAAGGCGTGGCAACTCACTCTAGTGCTCTTGCCTGGAGAATCCCATGGACAGAGGAGCCTGGCAAGCTGCACTCCATAGAGTCGTGCAAGAGTCAGACACGACTGAAGCGACTTAGCATACGTGAAGACTTACCTTACAAAAAGTGTTGAAAGGAATTCTTCAGACTGAACTGAACGGGTGCTAATTAGCAGCATGAAAACATATGGAAACACACAACACACTAGTAAAGGTAAATACATAGTCAAATTCAGCATACTCTAATACTATTATATAGGAATATGGTGGTTTAGTTGCTAGGTCATGTCTGACTCTTGTGACCCCATGGACTGTAGCCCACCAGACTCCTTGTCCATGAGATTTTTTGAGCAAGAGTACTGGAGTGGGCTGCCATTTCCTTCTCCAGGGGATCTTCCTGACCCAAGGGTTGAACTTGTGTCTCCTGCACTCCAGTTGGATGCTTTACCACTGAGCCACCAGGAAAGTTGCTATAGTAGTATGTTAACCACTTAAATCTAATGCAGGTATCTCCTGCTTTTCAAAAGCTCCCTTTACAACACTTCATTTTTATGAAAGATCTACATCAGTATCTATTTTTTTCTAAACAAAAGAAATCCAAAGAGATAATTTCTCTTTAATCAAGAAAAAAAAAGAAAGTACTTCTTCATTTTATGCGATTTCAGCTTTAAAAAGTTTTCATAGTAACATTCTACTTTTTAATAGTAGGGGAAACCTGTACAAAGATTAAAGGAAAAAATTGTTAAAAATAACTACATCTGCTATAATTTCTTAATGCATATACAACATAAAAAGTAAACTGTGAAAATCAAAAACATAAAAAGGGAAAAAATTAGAATTTTGTCTGTGATCAAAGTTGTTAGCATAAAATAGTTATATCTGTATGATGTTTTATGTAATCCACATGTCAATCACAATGGATAAGCCTAGAGTCAATACACAAAAGAGAAAGAGAAAGGAATCAAAGATTATCATTAGAGAAAAGCAAAAGGAAGAAATGAATAAGAAAATTAGAAAATAGTTAGAAACTAATTAATAAGATGTTACTAGTAAGTCCTTTCCTGACAATACTTGTTCTAAATGTAAATAGATTGAGGTCTCCAATCCAAAGGATAGGGCTGCAGAATGGATTAAAAAAATAAATAAAACAAGAGCCAGCTATATACCACCTGCAAGAGACTCACTTCTGCTTTAAGGAAACATAGGCTCACAGTCCGGAGAAGGCAAAGGCACCCCACTCCAGTACTGTTGCCTGGAAAATCCCATGGATGGAGGAGCCTGGTAGGCTGCAGTCCATGGGGTCGCTAAGAGTCGGACACAACTGAGTGACTTCACTTTCACTTTTCACTTTCCTGCATTGGCGATGGAAATGGCAACCCACTCCAGTGTTCTTGCCTGGAGAATCCCAGGGACGGGAGAGCCTGGTGGGCTGCCGTCGATGGGGTTGCACAGAGTCGGACACTACTGAAGCGACTTAGCAGCAGCAGCAGCAGGCAGCAGGCTCAGAGTCAAGGGATGGAAAAAACTATTCCATGCATGTGGCAACCAAAAGTTAAACACTTTTTTAGCCATGTATTATATATATATATATATATATATATATATATATATATATATATATATATATATATATATATAATTTTTCTGGTCTTTTAAATATTAATTGATTACCAGATGGTAGGGTTATGAACCATATCTTTCATCATAAAAAAATATTTTCTAATGTCATTAAGTTTTTTAAGAAATAGAGAAAAATCAAAGCCTGCCATTGTCAAAGGAAACTCACTTGATATATAGATATTTTTAAATCATATGAGAATTATACCTTCTTTTAGACTATATAATTATGAACAAAAAATGTTAATTAAGTACTTCAGTAAGATACTTTGAAAACTGCTAGCTTTAGATAGAGCTGCTGCTACTGCTGCTAAGTCACTTCAGTAGTGTCCAGACTCTGTTCGACCCCATAGACGGCAGCCTACCAGGCTTCCCCGTCCCTGGGATTCTCCAGGCAAGAACACTGAAGTGGGTTGACATTTCCTTCGCCAATGCATGAAAGTGAAAAGTAAAAGTGAAGTCACTCAGTTGTGTCCAACTCTTTGCGACCCCATGGACTGCAGCCTACCAGGCTCCTCTGCTCATGGGAATTTCCAGGCAAGAGTACTGGAGTGGGGTTCCAGTGCCTTCTCCGTTAGATATAGCTACGAAATGCTAAACCAAATAAGTAGTTTCCAACTTAGACTTAATTATATATTTTTTCCCTTCATAAAATAATTGCCTAGAAACAACTGTTTCTCACTGCTGTTCTAAGTAAATGTCTCTGTCAACTCCAGTGATAGAATTTCTTTCTCCAATTGAAGGATTCTTAAAATATACAAGTCTAGCTGTGTCTAGACTTGTGTGTCTCTGGGGTGGGAGGGGTGTCACTCCCATCTTTGGTTACTAGTAGCCTGGGATGCGGAGAAGGCAATGGCACCCCACTCCAGTACTCTTGCCTGGAAAATCCCATGGTTGGAGGAGCATGGTAGCCTGCAGTCCATGGGGTCGCTGAGGGTCGGACACGACTGAGCGACTTCACTTTCACTTTTCACCTTCATGCATTGGAGAAGGAAATGGCAACCCACTCCAGTGTTCTTGCCTGGAGAATCCCAGGGACGGGAGAGACTGGTGGGCTGCCGTGGATGGGGTCGCACAGAGTCGGACACGACTGCAGTGACTTAGCAGCAGCAGCTGTGTCTAAGAAATGTGGAAGAGTTCCATTTTAACCTGTGGTTCGTTGCAGTATGCCAGCAGCACATCTGTGCAGTTTTGCCTTCCTCTTTTCCATTATGTATTTCAGAACAAAATAAAAAGCAAAATAAATAAACAGCAAAAGAGTAAACCATGTGCTTGTCTTGAGTACCTGAAAGGATTTAAAGAATTGATCTGTCTTATGTAGCTGGTCTAAAGATACAGAATACTAGCAAATAAGGGGAAACAGGATATCTTCATATGCAATAGCAAATTTTTAATTATGGAGAAAGTAGAATGATTCAGTATATAAGGTAACTTAATAACAGGTACTACAAAATTAGAAATACTGATAAGAATGAATTGGCATTATTATATATCAAAGTGAAAGTAAATGTTGCTCAGTCATGTCCGATTGTTTGAGACCCCATGGACTATACAGTCCATGGATTCTCCATGTCAAAATACTGGAGTGGGTAACCTTTTCCTTCTCCAGGGGATCTTCCCAACCCAGGGATTGAACCCAGGTCTCCTGCATTGCAGACAGATTCTTTACCAGCTGAGCCACAAGGGAAGCCCAAGAATACTGGAGTGGGTATGTATCAGGAGACTGCCAAATACCCTAATCCTGCTCTCAACCATTCATTCTTCCTTTTGAGCTACATACGCTCACATATGCAGCATATGTAAAAACATATGCACAAGTATAGAAGTCAAAGCCAGATGAACAGAGTAACAGTTAACTGGCCGTGACTTTGGTGGCAAACTTCAATGCAGAATGTCTTTACCTCAATTCTGTAAGCTCAAATAGTGTATAATTACAAATACTGAAATTCTCCTCTATCTAAGTACAAACTGAAGTCTCAAATTACAAGTTTGAGAGATGGACAAAAAAAAATGCAAGTATCCATTTTATCTACCCAAGTGTGGAATCAGTAAAGAGCCATACACATAAGTCAAGCAGATGGCATTAGTTCTGCAACCAAGTGGATACACTCACATCCTATGCATTTTTGAAAAAGGGAAGTGGGGTAGTGGCTGATGAGGGGTGCTTGTACAATTCCTTGTCCCAAGAGTGAGTTTTCGGTTATTATCTGCTCCCCTTAGGATTGGCCATATGTTTATTATTCAGGCGTTGTCCAAAAGCCAGTGATAGATTTGGCTTCTCCAAACAAGGAGTAAATGAAGGGAAACTGAAAATAGATTATAAGTAAATCAACACTGAATACAAAGAAATAAAAATTTATCAATTACAATAAACACCTAAGACATTTGTACAAAGCATTTAAGAATGGAACCAAGGATATTCTGCCCAAGACTTTGTACCAGACTCATGTGTTTGATAATTATTCTATCAAAACCTCAAGAAAAGCCTAATTCCATTTCTATTCAGATTCTTCATCAGAATGCAGAAGGGACACTTTATTTTTATTTAAATTCAGGATATCATTAATAATAAAAACTGACATATATACAAAAGTTAATTTCTAATATAAATACTAGTAACAACTCCTAAAATAAAATTTTAACAAGTACAATCCATTGGTATATTAAAAGAATAAAACATCAAAACCAAGGTGATCTCATTAAAGGCGCTGAAAATAGGTTTCAGTATTAGAAAGTGTATTAGTTTAATCCAAAGATAGAAACCACAATATTTATTCATAATTATTAAAGATGACATTTGATACATTAAAAAATGGATTCCAAATAATATTTCTTAGAGAAAATCTTTTATGTGATAAATTGATAGTATAAAATTTAAATGTATGCTAAAATTATTTTTAAAAGGCAAAATATTTCCTATATACACACACCAAGGAAACCAGAATTGAAAGAGACGCATGTACCCCAATGTTCATCGCAGCACTGTTTATAATAACCAGGACATGGAAACAACCTAGCTGTCCAACAGCAGATGAATGGATAAGAAAGCTGTGGTACATATACACAATGGAGTATTACTCAGCATTAAAAAGAATAAACTTGAATCAGTTCTAATGAGATGGATGAAACTGGAGCCGATCATACAGAGTGAAGTAAGCCAGAAAGAAAAACACCAATACAGCATACTGACACATATATATGGAATTTAGAAAGATGGTAATGATGACCCTGTATGCGAGACAGCAAAAGAGACACAGATGTATAGAACGGACTTTTGGACTGTTAGGGAGAGGGAGAGGGTGGGATGATTTGGGAGAATGGCACTGAAACATGTATACTATCAGGTAAGAAACGAAGCACCAGTCTATGTTCAATACAGGATACAGGATGCTTGGGGCTGGTGCACGGAGATGATCCAGAGAGATGATATGGGGTGGGAGGTGGGAGGGTGATTCAGGATTGGGAGCTCGTGTACACCCGTGGCGGATTCATGTCAATGTATGGCAAAACCAATACAGTATTGTAAAGTAAAATAAAGTAAAAATAAAATTTAAAAAATAAAATTGATGAAATAAATATTTTTATTTCCTAGATTACCTGGAAAATATAACCCAAGAGAAAAATATAAGGTGCTAATACTTTATTAAGGAAAGGGGTATAGCTTCAGTAAAGTAGAAATGAAGGACAGAAGGGAGTAAGGAAGGAAATAGAGAAAAACAGAAATGGGTGCAATACTAAAGAGATAGCAACTTATTCAAAATTACATTGTATTTAAAAGTCTTATGTAGTATATTCAGAGAAGTCATACAAATTATTATGTTTTAGCTGTTTTCTTTCAATAAAAAAATCTAGTGATTTGAGATGGTGTCTTAAGTATATCTTTAATTTTCATTATCTATTTTAATTAATCTCTAGTTTTTATTGTGTTCTACTGATTGGCCTGCCTATTTTTGTGGTGCTTGACCATTTATTTACTGGTTTAATTGTGCTTGGTGGTGTTTGTGCTAGTCCACTGATTTTGTTCTTTTAAAGAATTCTGTAATTTTTAAAATTTTAATTAAAGGACAATTACAATACTGTGTTGACATATAATATATATGTACATATTATATATATATAAGATTATGTAATGATAAGTTAATTGTGCAATCTGAAAAAAAAACAAGGGAGAAAAGTTATGAGTTATGCACTAATCTTAAAACCAAACATTCTCTAATGTTAGTACAGTTCCAATAGTTTAAATGTCCAACAATGGAAAGATACAGTGATATACAAAGGTTGTAGACATTTAACATTAGAAAATCATGGTAAATTAGGTAAATATTTAGAAAAAAATAACCATAGACTAATACCCATAAACACTTTAGACATAACTTTTAAGGTAATAAAAGGTATCAGAAAGATAATGTCCTTCATTATGCATCCTAAGATAATATTTAAAGATAGGAATCATACCTGTAGAAAGCATAAAAAAGAATAGTATGAAAAGCTGCCATTCCCCATCAGAATGCGGTCGGTCCTCAATGTTTGCTAGTAATTGGTGTTTCTTATACAACAGTATCAGGCACTGTGTCCTAGATAATAATGCACTGAAATCTTTCACAGATGCCAAATATTAATAAGTATTCAAAATATATTTTCCCTCAACTGTGTATAATACTATGGAGATGTCTACCAAGGATTTGTCTAGATTGGACATGCCTTACTAAGATTAAGAGACAAGACTTTAAAATGAATTTTAAAACTTCCTCCCTGGAATCTAGTAGAAAGGGGTAAGGACTCAAATTGAAACTTCAGTGACAGGGTTGAAGGATGGCCAAATGAACAAAGACAGCATTGTCACTGTTTATAGAAGTCTTGAAATATACCAGAAAATAATGATTTCAACACAGTTATTACTGACTTGTTTAGTGTTTTTGAGATTGAAGTCCATCATTGTAGTCACAAAAATTCTATCATTTGGAATTTTGTATCCCAACAAAATCCATTGAAAATACTTGTTTTAGAAATGTAAGCCAATTAAGTTTTAAATGATGATCATTTAATGATTGGAAGTAATAACATTTAATTTTCAATTAGCATGTTAATTTTTAGATGGAGATATAGCAAGCCCATTCACTGTCACTCAAGCATTCCCTAAACCCTCAAATTATGCAGTGAAGATGCCAGCTATAAAAATTGTTGCTGACTGAGTTGGAGAGATTTCTTTCACATTATACAAGAAGTATGAATATAAAAATTATACATCAGGACTGATCCTTAGTTAATTCATATGTAACATTGTTTTCTTTGGATTATTCATAAAATTAATTTTATTTGGTTTCAGTTGTGAAATTAAATCAGAACAAAATTAAAACTATGTTAAAAAATTTAAAACCATTTCTTTGTATTATAGAATATATTTAAATTATTTCATAGATTTAAATCCTTTTAAAATTAATTAAAATTTATTTTTTAACTTGAGAGAAAAAAATAGGTAAAACATTATATCTTTATGTTTCATTAATTTTCTTGGTAAAAATTTATCCCAGTCAAGAATATAAGCCTGTAAGTGCAAGAATAAAAGAAATAAGATGAGTTTAGTGAGAGTATTTAAAGTCAAATGAAAAGAAATTTTTCCTTACTTTTAATATTTACCTATTTGAAAAGTTCCATTTATTTATTAATTGCAGACAAATTTATTAGAAACCTTAATTAATGTATTGTTTCCCTGCTAAATAAGATCCTTGAGGAGAAAATGGGAGTGACTAATCTTAGCCAAAAGTGCCATTTGTGCATAATAATGTGATTCATGGATACTTACTACAGTAAGTATGTCCAACTCTTTATGACCCCATGGACTGCAGTATGCTAGGCTTCCCTGTCTCTCACCATCTCCTGAAGCTTACTCAAAACTCATGTTCATTGAGTCAGTGTTGAAATCCAACCATCTCATCCTCTGACATCTCCTTCTTCTCCTGCCTTCAGTCTTTCCCAGCGTCAGGATCTTTTCTGATAATTGAGCTAATGTTGTTTATATCATGTTGCCAAATTACTGGAGCTTCAGCTTCAACATAAGTTCTTTCAGTGAATATTCAGTATTGATTTCCCTTATGATTGACTGATTTGATCTCCTTGCAGTCCAAGGGACTCTCAAGAGTCTTCTCCAACACCACAGTTGGAAAGCATGAATTATTCAGTGCTCAGCCTTCTTTATGGTCCAACTCTCATAGCCATATGTGACTCCTGGAAAAGTTATAGCTTTGACTATACAGACCTTTGTTGGCAATTTTAGTATGCTGTCTAGGTTTGTCATAGCTTTTCTTCAAAGGAGCAAGCATCTTTTAATTTCACGGCTGCAGTCACCATCTGCAGTGATTTTGGAGCCCCCAAAAATAAAGTCAGCCACTGTTTCCATTGTTTCCCCATCTATTTACCATGAAGTGATGAGACTGGATGCCATGATCTTAGTTTTCTGAATGTTGAGTTTTAAACCAACTTTTTCACTCTCCTCTTTCACTTTTATCAAGAGGCTCTTTAGTTCCTCTTCACTTTCTGCCATAAGAGCTGTGTCATCTGCATATCTGAGGTTATTGCTATTTCTCCCTGCATTCTTGATTCTAGCTTGTGCTTCATTCAGCCCAGCATTTCGCATGATGTACTTTGCATATAGGTTAAATAAGCAGGGTGACAATATACAGCCTTGACGTACTCCTTTCCCAATTTGGAACCAGTCGTTGTTCCATGTCTGGTTCTAACTGTTGCTTCTTGAGCTGCATACAGGAGGCAAGTAGAAATGGTATTCCCATTTCTTTAAGAGTTTTCCACAGTTTGTTGTGATCCACACAGTCAAAGGTTTTAGCATAGTCAATGAGGCAGAAGTAGTTGTTTTTCTGGAATTATCTAGTTTTTCTGTGATCCACCAGATGTTGGCAATTTAATCTATGGTTCCTCCGCCTTTTCCAAATCCAGTTATGTAATCTCGAAGTTCTCGGTTCACATACTGTTGAAGCCTAGCTTGAATGATTTTGAGCATTACCTTGCTAGCCTGTGAATTATATAAAAATTTTGAATATTTCTAATATAATTTTCAAGGCTGATGTAAGAAAATTAAATTTCCCCATGTCTAAGTCTAATCATTTGGTCTTAATTTGACTAGAAATCATAAAGTAGAGAGATTTTACAGGTAAATCTGTTAAAAGTTATTTTTATTTAGAATTCTCTTCTGGATAAAATATATTTAATTTAATAATATTTTATTTTGTTCTATTGCTTAATTCAAGAAGTGTTAAAGTATTAAAATGATATTGGGAATTAAGGAATCTTTATAAATATTTTACCTGAAATACATTGAAGCAGTCAGCTGAAAACTGAAAAATATTATGCCAATCTGTAAATCTCAATAAATTAAAGCCAACATAGATTTATAAATGGTAGTTGGCATCATATTCGCCTGTTGTTAGACTGTTATTTGTGTTCCAAGGCACAAGGTACTTGTCAACCTATTATACATGATGTGTCATCAACAGAGCAAATGAACAAGCCCATCTGGCATGATGTCATAGTCTCTTAAAATATATGTGAAAGTTTGGTATATAGACCATAAATATTTTGTAGAAATGGGCTTTTTTGTTCTTTTTCTGACACTATTGTTTTAAACAAGGATATAATAACTCATACCGTAGGAATTTTCTACTTAACTGGAGTTTTCAACCTAATATATTAACGCTGACTGGGAGTTTGCATATTTTTAGCTATGATGTGATACTTTGAACATCTTCTGACATGACATGCAGGCATGCGTGCAGGACATCATCACTCCCTTTGTCGTAGGGTGATCTTGAAAGGGTGAAAACGCTGGATAAGTGTTTTCAGAGTAACAATATGGACTTCCAGATACATTAAAAAATACCCAGTACTAATGATTAGAACTGGGAAAAAAATCATATTACAAAACAGGTGTACTTTCTCTAAATGGCTGGAGTTCAGGGCTGTTTGGATTAATATGCATTATACATAATCTGCAGATTAAGCTAAACCACCTGGGAAATGGATGGCCAATGAAGCACTTTATCTGCACACTGCAGGTACCTTGAGTAGTTTGCTACCTACAGCATAATTATAATTCTATTTTGATATAGGCAGTGGTACAGTAGTTAAAATCATTTTCATTTCTTCCAGAATTTCCTGCAGAGAAATGCAAGCTGATGGAGTCTATTTTAAAACAATATTGTTTATCTGAATATAAGCCATAAAATGTAACCATAATTTGGAACCAGCTAGTATATCCTTCAATAGAAAAGGAAAGAGTTATTATCTGTATTGATGAACAGGTACATAATTAAATATAAATATTGTGACAGTCCCTTGATATTTTGTTAATGAAATTTGTTTGATGCCTTTTTATATCAAAATTGCTCAAGGGTGTTTGAATTTTTAAAATATATTTTGATTTTTCCACACATTTGAGTGAAATGTAGAGTTGAAGCAATTAGGTAGTAGATGGAAAAATGTATCTTGACATCAGTGATTTATATGAATATAAGTATATGCACCTGTGTAAATATTTTACATGTACTCAAATTTGAGTAATTTAAATGATTTCATTTTGATTTTAAAAGTGTACATAGGAAATTTGCTGTGTGTATATCAGAATAGATTCACAAAAATGTGTACATCAAAATCCCTAGAATATATGGATATGTTACATTATACAGCATAAGAGATTTTACAGTTGTCATTAAAGTATGGACCTTAAAATAGAGATATTATCTTGGATTATCTCACTGAATCCAGTCTAATCACATGAGTCCCTAAAGGCAGATAACTTTCTAAACTGGAGTCAGATGTAGCAGGATGACTATCAGAGATACTGATAGCAAGAGAGCAGCTTGATCCACTCTTATTGGAGGCCACATGGAAAGCATGAGAAAGACCACAGATAGTATTTAGGAGCAATGACAAATCTTTGACAGCAAAGGAGATAGACGGGGACCTCAGTCCTGCAGTCACGAGGAAGTAGAACCTTCCAACAACTTGAATGACTTTAGAAGCAGATTATTCTCCAGATCTTCCACAAAGAAAGGCATCCCTGCCAACACTTTGATTTCAGCTTTATGAAACCCTGTACCACCCTAACTTGTGACCTACAAAATCTGTGAGATAGTAAATGTGTGTTGTTTTAGTCCACTAGATTTGTGGTAATGTGCAACAATAAAACACTGATATACATGTTTTAACCTGACAGTTGGACAGAGATATAATTTAGTCTTTTTTTCCCTTTGTTTTTTGCCTAATTTTTATGTTAGTTCCTCAGCACAGTGTAAGGATATTTCATTTGATAATTACCTGTGAGAATATAGCCCAAATGGAAGACCATCCTTAGTAACTACTCTTTCTACCTCTCTGTTAGTTCTACCAGGACAACTCCTATATTGGACCAAGATAGGTGACTGCATCACCACACTTTCTTGCCTAATCATCTTGATCACATTCTGGAAAATTTATATATTTTTTTCAGGATGTGCTGAAGGCTAGCAACAACAAAAAAAAAGAAATAAAAATAAAGAAATACATACATTATTAGGGAAAATAATATTTCTAAAAATTTACCTGCAGTCTGTTTGGATGACCCTGTTAATAGAGTTTCAAGTCTTAGTTCTTTTAATCTTTTAACTTTGAGAGTATGTGTGTTAGCTAAAACTCAACCTTGGTTTGGAATATATGATTTCCACATATGGTAGGTTTTCTCAAATTTGGCATTTGTATCTCATTACTCTCTTCAAGTAAGGTTATTTTGTATATGTCGGTAAGGATGGTACTGTGGCCATATAAGGCTTATTGTGTCATCTTGCCCTAGAAAAATAACTATTCCCTGTCTTCCACCCAAAAATGTATCCTCTCAACTAAAGCTTATATAATATGACAGCCATAAAAGTGTGCTTTGCAGATAACTGACAGAGAGAGAACCAATGTGGGAATGTAGCTACAGTCTGTGATTGCGTGAAGGGTCCGCCTCAGCTTATCATCTCAGCCTGGGCATCCTAGAAAGTCCTCCTCATTGAAACAGCACCATGATAGTTCAAGGAATCACTATTCCTGGTCAACTAAGGAGCTGCCAGATGTTTTGAGAATTTTCCTACCTAATTCTTCTTTCTTTCACCTCTCCTTTAAGAGATTGTTGTTGTTTAGTCCCTAAGTCATGTCTGACTCTTTTATGACCCCATGGACTTTAACCTACTGGGCTCCTTTGTCTATGGGATTTCCCAGGCAGGAATACCAGAGTGGGTTGTCATTTCCTCCTCCAGGGGATCTTCCTGACCCAAGGACAGAGCTTGTGTCTCCTGCATTGCACGTGGATTCCTTACTACTGTGCCACTGGGGAAGCCCCACTTTCAGAACTTACTTGCTTTCTTTGTAGTCCTTTTTCTCTTTCATTTGGCTTAATCTGCATGATACTACTGATCATTTGTAAGAGGCTAAGGTCTGAATATTTCTGTCCCCTCAAAACTTGTACACTGAAATCTAATCCCCAGATTGGTGGCACTGGGACGTGGGAGATAATTAGGTAGTGATGATAGGGCCCTCAGGAATGTGATTAGTGGCCTTGTAAAAGAGGCTCAGGAGCTCTCTGGCCCCTTCCACCCTGTGAAGGCACAGCCAAAAGGTTTTGATCATATACAGAATCTGATCATACACAGAATCTGATCATATACAGAATGTGATTTTGCTTTGGTCTTGGACTTCCTAGCATCTAGAACTGTGAGAAATAATTTTCTATATTTTATGAGCCAACCAGTCAATGGTAGAAATTGACTATGACTATGAACTCCAGAAGTTGGTGATGGACAGGGAGGCCTGGCGTGCTGCAATTCATGGGGTTGCAACGAGTCAGACACAACTGAACTGAACTGAACTGATGACTATTGCAGGTTTTCTTTTGGGTGTAGGAGAAGCACAAAGTTGAAAAATATGTTTAAGGATTAGGATCAATCTGTGCAAATATATTTTTCCTCAGGATTTAACTTGCATTTGGGTTTAATCATGCTAATGGTACTCTTGCCTGGAAACTCCCACAGACGGAGGAGCCTGATAGGCTGCAGTCCACGGGATTGCAAAGAGTCAAACACAACTGAGCGACTTCACTTTCACTTTTCACTTTCATGCATTGGAGAAGGCAGTGGCAACCCACTCCAGTGTTCTTGCCTGGAGAATCCCAGGGACGGGGGAGCCTGGTGGGCTGCTGTCTTGGGGTCGCACAGAGTCGGACACGACTGAAGAGACTTAGCAGCAATGGTACATGTGGCCTTAAAAAAAAGATGCCATTTTTCTTTTTTAAGCATGACTTTTTCACATCAGTTGCTTTCCAGTGATCAATTGCAGAGTCCACATGCATATATCTTCAGTGGATTTGGTCAGTCTTAGACTGCATTCCTCTTGTGTCAAGAAATGTCTGAATTCCCATTTCATTTCTAAAGAGAGCAAGACTGATGAGTCCTAGCCAAATTAATAGTCATTAATAACTTATCTTTATCTACTCAGATAGTCCATTTTTATGTCATATGATTCATTTGTTGAGTGGAACCTCTTTTCTGAAGGAAGTAATTTTCTGACAATTTTTTTTGTTCTAAAAGTTAATGTTGCCATATATTTCAATATCAGCAACATACTTAATTTCTAATAATAGTAGTAAAAAAGCATTTTCCCTTACAACCAAATATAGTGTATAGATTATTTATAAATATTCTACTAACTACAACACTCCATAGCTTGTGTCAGCCCGAGTAGTATACATTAAAATCTGAATGAATATTTGAAAAGTGTGGCATAATGTCCATCTAAATAGTATAATTCTTAAACTATTAGTATAAACTCTTAGTTTTATACTATAAACTAATAGTATAGTTCCAAAACTATTGTATGTATTTGTGATTTCCTCAAGAAAGAGTGATCCTTAGTTTTATTATACCTCTTGTTGTTGTTCAGTCATTCAGTACTGTCCAACTCTTTGAGACCCCCATGGACTGTAGCATGCCAGGCACCCTGTCCTTCACCATCTTCTGAAGCTTACTCAAACTCATATCCATTGAGTCAGTGATACCATCCAACCATCTCATCCTCTGGCGTCCCCTTCTCCTGCCTTCAGTTTTCCCCAGCATCAGGGTCTTTTCAAGCGAGTCAGCTCTTTGCACCAGGTGGCCAAGTATTGGAGCTTCAGCTTCAGCATCCGTCCTTCCCATGAATATTCAGGACTAATTTCCTTTAGGATTGACTGGTTGGATCTCCTTGCAGTCCAAGTGACTGTCAAGAGTCTTCTCCAGCATCACAGTTCAAAAGCATCAATTCTTCAGTGCTCCGCCTTCTTCATGATCGAACTCTCACATCCATACATGACTACTGGAAAAACCATAGCTTTGACTAGATGGAACTTTGTCAGCAAAGTAATGTCTCTGCTTTTTAATATATTCCCTAGATTTGTCATAACTTTTTTTTCTCCCCAAGGAGCAAGCTTCTTATAATTTCATGGCTACAGTCCCATCTGCACTGATTTTGGACTCCAAGAAAATAAAGTCTGTCACTGTTTCCATTGTTTCCCCATCTATTTACCATGAAGTGATGGGACCGGATGCCATGATCTTCATTTTCTGAATGCTGAATTTTAAGCCAGCGTTTTCACTCTCCTGTATCTCTTTCATCAGCAAATGGTTACTTTTTGATTTTTTGAAGAATGTCTATATGGTTTTCCATAGTGGCTGAACCAATGGACATTTCCACCAACAGTGTACAAGGGATGTTTTGCATCATTTGTAAATACCTGTTCTAATATTTCTTTCTTTTTCTTTTTTTGTAAAGCTTTAGGTCATGGTAAATTTTATCTGACTGAAATAAGATAGATGTAATGTCCATTCTGAAGAAGATCAGCCTTGGGATTTCTTTGGAAGGAACGATGCTAAAGCTGACACTCCAGTACTTTGACCACCTCATGCGAAGAGTTGACTCATTGGAAAAGACTCTGATGCTGGGAGGGATTGGGGGCACGATGAGAAGCGGACGACAGAGGATGAGATGTCTGGATGGCATCACTGACTCAATGGACATGTGTCTGAGTGAACTCTAGGGGTTGGTGATGGACAGGGAGGCCTGGTGTGCTGCCATTCATGGGGTTGCAAAGAGTTGGACACAACTGAGTGACTGAACTGAACCAAACTGAATGTCTTCTAGGTTTTTTAAGAACACCCTTTACATTCATTAAGAAAAAGAGATGGTGGTAATTCATTCTCTCTCTCAGATGTTGATAATTAGAAACAAATGTTTCAAAGACAAATTAACCCTTTATATCTAGCAATGAGGCCAACAGTATTATAATAATTATTACAAAAAATTGAAAGCTTTATTATGTAGGGTTTAAAAAACATACCATCTTTGAAATGGAAAATACATTTCTTATAGTCCCAAATCACCCTCTATGATTACTAAATCTCTTGAAAATTTTTCTTATATTTAATTGCAATAGATCACTAAGGACTTTATGTTTATATCTTTGATTTATTAATGTCTAATTTCACAATTTCTCCCATATTAAAATGAATTGTCCAGCTAACTTGTATTACAATACCAGTTAGAATCAGTCTGTAAAATCATCCTTGTATATTACAGTCAGATTTTCCACAGTTTGTATCTTTTGTGATTATGTTTCTATACCTGTATTAACATAATGGATGTGTAGCCCACTGGAGAATGTTTTAATTTATTGAAACTTGTTACCATTAACAGGAAGTGTCAGAATAATAAAGTAACTGATTCTGCATTTTTGTAGGGACCTTAAAAACAAGGTCCTTCATCTAACAGAATAATTTATCTTATTCATCTTTTTGCTAATGTCAACTTAAAAAATATTCACAGCCTAAAAGTTGAGAGTTATGTTTTATTTATTTGCTAAGAACTTTTAGGACTTCCAGCCTGGGAGATAGCATTTCAGGTAGCCCTGAGAGAACTGCCCCAAAGAGGTGAGGGGAGGAACCAGGTTACATAGAAGTCCTGCAACAAAGGGCCAGTAGTCTGAACATTAAAATATTATTGTTAATTAAAGGAAATCAGATATCGCATTTAAGGAATTTAGCTTTTCCTTGTATGGGAGGATGCAGGAGTTTGGGTTCACTGATATCATTCCTTCCACATCAATCTCAGCTTTCTGGGGCCAGTATCTTTGTCTTTTGCATCCCAAGTTACTCAGAGCTCATAGTAGGGAGTGACTGCAGTCTGATGGCTACTAGATGGCAGGTATTCTTCTCCTTCTTGAGTGCCCTTAGGACTCAGGAACTCACATTGGAGGACTAGAATCACTGATGCCTATGACATCCTTGTTTACTGATATGGCAGGAAATATTCCCTTTCTTACTAACATACACATTACCAATAAATTAGATATCTCTCAATATAGTATTGCAGTGTTATTAGTGGTTTCTCTTGTTATACTAAGGATACATCTTAGTGGTTGGAGCAGAGACTCAAGACACATGAAGTAGCTCAGAAACTACATTGCTGCACACAATTGTCTATAAATTTGATGTGTTGAGCTATAGAGGCATTAATAACAAAAAAAGATAATATATTTAAAGTCCCTGATTACTGTGGTGTCTACACAATGCCACAAATTCAAAACAAAAATCAATTCATTTTATAAGGAAAAAAGAAGGATTTATTCTCTTCCTTTGTACTTAGAAGTTAGGTAACATACATTTCAGGAAACTCACAATAAAAATAGAAATGACAGTAGAAAGAAATGATGGTGCTATCATAATATTGACTATTTAGGAAGTTCATACTTTATCTCTTTTAATCCCATTAAGAGAAGGATTACTGTTTCCATTTTAGGAGTTCATAAAGGATTAAAACTTGGGTATGGACACAAAGCTAGTAACAACATCTAAGACTGAAGCTTTGGTTTGTATGTATTAAATTATGCCATGCTACTCTGAAAATATTATTTACCTTGATTATAAGTAAAAAATTATGTAGGTTATTGTATATTATTCATCCATTTTATACTTGGGATGCTTTTAAATCTTTAACAAATTGAGTTTGAACACTGTCTTTTTTCCATGAAAAATATATAAGAGGATTGATGAAGAAAGAACTTACTAGCCTTTCTTCATAGGCTAGCAAAGGACAGATAATCACAAGTTTTGAGTATTATATAAGTACTTTAAAGCCAGTTATTTGAAGTATATTAAACAAGAATCAGTTAGATATCTAATTTCCACAAATTAAAAAAATCAAAACTATTTAATATATAAAATGATTTTAAACAGTTTTAAAAAATGTGATAATAAGGGTAAGGCCTTCTGCTAATGAACATGAAGACTTAGAGCCAGATTTCTCCTCCTGCCATAAAACTGGCAAAGCAAAACATGTATGAAATAATTTTATTCAAACATTGGACAATAGGCAACGCATTAACTATGATTCCCTAAGAGAAGAGAGACAGTGTGATAAAACCTGTAATCAGGGGGTAAGACATGAACCTTTCCTCTTTAAGGCATTTTCCAGGGCACAGTGCAAAGAGGGGAATCTCAAGCTAAACAAAGAAGCTTTACTGAGTTGTTCAGTTCAGTACAGTTCAGTCGCTCAGTTGTGTCTGACTCTTTGAGACCCCATAGACTGCAGCATGCCAGGCTTCCCTCTTCATCACCAACTCCCGGAGTTTACTCAAACTCATGTCCATTGAGTCAGTGATGCCATCCAGCCATCTCATCTTCTGTCGTCCCCTTTGCTTCAATCTTTCTCAGCACCAGGGTCTCTTCAAATGAGTCAGTTCTTTGCATCAGGTGGCCAAAGTACTGGAGTTTCAGCTTCAGCATCAGTCCTTCCAATGAATATTCAGGACTGATATACTTTTGAATGGACTGGTTGGATCTCCTTACAGTCCAAGGGACTCTCAAGAGTCTTCTCCAACACCACAGTACAAAAGCATCAGTTCTTCAGTGCTCAATTTTCTTTATAGACCAACTCTCACATCCATGCATGACTACTGGAAAAATCTTAGTTTTGACTAGACAGATCTTTGTTGGCAAAGTAATATCTCTGCTTTTTAATATGCTGCCTGCTGCTGCTGCTGCTAAGTCACTTCAGTCATGTCTGATTCTGTGTGACCCCATAGACGGCAGTCCATCAGGCTTCCCCGTCCCTGGGATTCTCCAGGCAAGAACACTGGAGTGGGTTGCCATTTCCTTCTCCAATGCATGAAAGTGAAAAGTGAAAGTGAAGTCGCTCAGTCGTATCTGACTCTTAGCAACCCCATGGACTACAGCCTACCAGGCTCCTCTGTCCATAGGATTTTCCAGGCAAGAGTACTGGAGTGGGGTGCCATTGCCTTCTTCTAGGTTGGTCATAACTTTCCTTCCAAGGAGCAAGGGTCCTTTAATTTCATGGCTTCAGTCACCATCTGCAGTGACTTTGGAGCCCAAAAAAGGAAAGTCTGCCACTGTTTCCACTGTGTCCCATCTATTTCCCATGAAGTGATGGGACCACATGCCATGATCTTAGTTTTCTGAATGTTGAGCTTTAAGCCAACTTTTCACTCTCCTCTTTCACTTTCATCAAGAGGCTCTTTAGTTCTTTACTTTCTGCCATAAGGGTGGTGTTATCTGCATATCTGAGGTTATTGACAGTTTTCCTGGCAATCTTGATTCCAGCTTGTGCTTTCTCCAGCCCAGTGTTTCTCATGATGTATTCTGCATATAAGTTAAATAAGCAGGGTGACAGTATACAGCCTTGATATACTCCTTTTTCTATTTGGAACCAGTCTGTTTTTCCATGTCCAGTTCTAACTGTTGCTTCCTGACCTGCATACAGGTTTCTTAAGAGGCAAGTCAGGTGCTCTGGTATTCTCATCTCCTTCAAAATATTCCACAGTTTGTTGTGATCCACATGATCAAAGGCTTTGGCATAGTCAATAAAGCAGAAGTAGATGTTTATCTGGAACTCTCTTGCTTTTTCAATGATCCAATAGATGTTGGCAATTTGGTCTCTGGTTCCTCTGCCTTTTCTAAAACCAGCTTGAACATCTGGAATTTCACAGTTCACATACTGTTTGAGTTAAGGAATTAGTAATAACAAATACGGAAGCTGAAGTACTTGAAAATTTCAGCATAGTGTTCTGGCTGTAAGCGATCTATAAAGAAGAAGAACTTCAGAGATTTGTACTTGTGTCCCCTCAAGTGTTTGCTAACTGCCAGATGATACATGAGAAGTATGATGCTCCTAAGGACAGAAAAGGAACAATCAGAGGATTACAACTCTAAATACTCAGAACTCCTCAGAAGGTGAGATGTTCCATGCCTGAGCAGACAAAATGGAGCCTCCTAAGATATTACTCAGATTATTCCTGGAGAACCCAAAAGAATCATGACCTAAGAGTAGGAATGAGCAACATCTGAACAAAGGTTCTTTTAAACCCAGTCCAGCAAAAATGGGCTTCCCTGGTGGTTCAGATGGAAATGAATCCACCTGCAACATAGAAGCCCCGGGTCTGATCCCTGGGTTGGGAAGTTCCTTTGGAGAAAGGAATGGCTATCCACTCCAGTATTCTTGCCTGGAGAATTCCATGGATAGAGGAGCCTGGTGGACTACAGTCCATGGGGTCACAAAGAGTTGGACACGATTGAACTACTAACAATTTTCAGCAAACTTTAAAAAGAAAGCTTTAAATGATTAAGTGTTCAATATGAAACTCAATTCTCTGTAAAAACAAATCATTGTATCCTTAAATACATAAAACAACCATTAAAATATAATTTTTACAGTGTTAATATCCAATAAAAAATTCCTTTGCAGATCAAGAACAAGAAAATGTGAGTCAAAACCAGGAAACCTGTAAGTAGAGAAATAGATCTATAAATAACAGAGATGGTAGAACTAGCAGGAAAAGATAACTAGAAAAAAAGAACTATTATAACCAGGTGCCAGTATTTAAGGAATTTCAGAGTTCTTTGCTATGTACCCTCCTCAAATAAAGTGTCTTTCTGACTTTTCCCATGTTAGTTTATTTAAACCGATTTTTGATATCTATCTAAATGCAAGAAAATTGTATATGCTTACTTGTAGCTGATATTTTGCCTAATATTATCTCAGTCCATTTGTTATTTTTATTGCTTGTAGAGGTTAGCTGTTTCTTCCTTATAGACACATTGTTTTACAGCATATTAACATTCTACTTTAAATATTTTCAATTTAATATATAATAATTATTTATAATAATTTTTATTAATTGCCAAGTGAACTGCTTTTGAGTTTTAGCTACTGTAAATTATGTTGCTATGAAGATTCTTTTTTTTAATAGTATTTTATTTCCATGTGCCTTTATTCAAAAGTAAAGTATATAATTAATTTTAAAATTCTTTCTATTGGCAATCTATATGTAAATCTGTATCACTAAAGATTTAATTCGACAAGGATGACTAAATGATATATACATGGCTTTTAGCTTATCCTTGTTCATATCAGTATTAAAGGACTTTTATTCAATTCATTTTCTAAGGGCATCTGTGGCACATTGATTGCATTTACAAATTGCATAAAACTGTTTAATCCACTAATCTTTAACTATTTAACTGGCATAGAGGGCAACACTTTTAAGCCACTTTGAACTGAATTCAATCAAAATTCCCATGACATATTTATCTAAGCAGTAATTTTAACCTCATATGTGTTCATCTATTTTTGTTTAATTTGACCTTAATGTTAATTTGATTAAATCTAACCCATGATGCCTGAAGATTCTTTTGGTAAACAGTTTGCATGTTACTTTTGGGTAGTAGAATGATTAGAGGTGGAATCTCTGGGATATTGGATATTCAAGCTCAGTTGGTAAAGAATCCATCTATAATGCAGGAGACGCCTATTCGAATCCTGGGTTGGAAAGATTTACTGGAGAATGGATTGGCTACCCACTCCAGTATTCTTGGGCTTCCCTTGTGGCTCAACTGGTAAAGAATCTGCCTGCAATGCAAGAGACCTAAGTTTGATCCCTGGGCTGGGAAGATCCCCTGGAGAAGGGAAAGACTACTAGAGTTGGACACAACTGAGCAACTTTCACTTTCATATGTGCATTAGATGGTCCCTGCCAAATAGTTTTCCAAAAGGATTCTAACAATTAAAAACCTTGACTACATGCATGGGTGTTGTGGTTGTACACATCCTGCTCTCATTTGATGTCACCAATATATTTTCCCTTTGTAGCCATTCATAAGGAAGAGGATTCTTCTAGTTATAGTTGTAGGACTATTTCATTGTCCCTTTAATTTTTATTTCCCTCTGATTAAAGAGATTAAGCATTTTATGATATTTTACAGGACATTTCTCTATTGTCTTTCATAAAGTACCTGTTCAAATATTTTGCTCAGTTTTTCTTGCAAGAGCAGGAGAGTTTATCTTTACTTTCATTGATTTATAGGAAACATATGCATTGTAAATATGAGTTCTTTTTCAGACATATGTAACTCTTTGGAAGAAAAGTTATGACCAACCTAGATAGCGTATTCAAAAGCGAAGACATTACTTTGCCGACTAAGGTCCGTCTAGTCAAGGCTATGGTTTTTCCTGTGGTCATATATGGATGTGAGAGTTGGACTGTGAAGAAGACTGAGCGCCGAAGAATTGATGCTTTTGAACTGTGGTGTTGGAGAAGACTCTTGAGAGTCCCTTGGACTGCAAGGAGATCCAACCAGTCCATTCTGAAGGAGATCAACCCTGGGATTTCTTTGGAAGGAATGATGCTAGAGCTGAAGCTCCAGCACTTTGGCCACCTCAGGTGAAGAGTTGACTCATTGGAAAAGACTCTGATGCTGGGAGGGATTGGGGGCAGGAGGAGAAGGGGACGACAGAGGATGAGATGGCTGGATGGCATCACGGACTAGATGGATGTGAGTCTGAGTGAACTCCTTGAGTTGGTGATGGACAGGGAGGCCTGGCGTGCTGCGATTCATGGGGTCGCAAAGAGTTGGACACGACTGAGCGACTGAACTAAACTGAACTGAACTGATTGCAATATCTACTCATATTCTGTGAACATTTTCACTATTAAAGGTATCTTAATGGACACATTTTAAAAATTTTAATGGTGTTCAATTGGTCAGATTTTACATTATATGATTATTGATTTTTCTATCTGGCTTAAAGAATATTTGCCTACCCAAATTCATTAAGACACTTTCCTTGTGTTATCTATTAAGAGCTTAATAATTTTGCTTTTATATTTACGTTTGTACCATACCTGGAATTCATATTTGTGTATGACATGAGGCTGGGCCAAAGTATACTTTTTATCTGTATAATTTATGTATTTAATGTGATACTTCACTAAATCCACAATTTTTGTTGGAAAAAAAAAACTGTTTTCTTACTGCTTCTCAGTGGTACCTTTGCTATAAATCTAGTGGACATAGATGTGTAGGTCTCTTTCTGGACTCTACAATCTGTTCCATTTTTCTGTCTATTTATATTCTATTTGTCCCCGTATAGAGTGCTATCTATTCCCATTGACTTAATTATTTATGTTTTCTAATAAATTCTCTAATTTCCCTCTACATCGTGTCTCATTTCTTGGCTTTTTGCATTTACATGTGAACTTTATAATCAAATTATTTATCAACTTTATAGTCAATTTCAATAATAATTTTATTGGAATTACATTGAATCTGGAGAGTAGGTAACCGAAAATGAACAATTTAATCTGGAGTTCATCATTGAAATTTACATCTGATTGAAATACATTATATAAATTTCTCTAGTAATAGTAAATAGTTCAGGATATATGTCATAACAATATTTGATGGATTTAGTAGTTATTTAGTGCTTATTGGTCTTATAGCAAGTAATAATTTTACCTGATTTTACCCATTTTTTGTTGCTATTATATAGAAATAAAACTGAGACTGGAGAGTTTTGTTTTTGAAAATAAACTGTAATTTAAGACTGAAAGTCTAATCAGTTCAGTTCGGTTCAGTTGCTCAGTCGTGTCTGATTCTTTGCGATCCCATGAACTGCAGCACACCAGGCCTCCCTGTCCATCACCAACTCCCATTGTTTACTCAAACTCATGTCCTTTGAGTTGGTGATGCCATCCAACCATCTCATCCTCTGTCATCTCCTTCTCTTCTCACCTTCAATCTTTCCCAGCATCAGGGTCTTTTCTTTTCTTTTTTTATTTTATTTTATTTTATTTTATTTTATTTTATTTTATTTTTTCTTAATTCTTACATGCTTTCCCAAACATGAACCCCCCTCCCACCTCCCTCCCCATAACATCTTTCTGGGTCATCCCCATGCAAAATGAGTCAGTTCTTTACATCAGGTGTCCAAAGTATTGGAGATTCAGCTTCAATATCAGTGTTTCCAATGAATATTCAGGACTGATATCCTTTAGGATGGACTGGTTGGATCTCCTTGCAATCCAAGGGACTCTCAAGAATCTTCTCCAACACCACAGTTCAAAAGCATCAGTTCTCTGGTGCTCAGCTTTCTTTATAGTCCAACTCTCACATCCATACATGACTACTGGAAAAACCATAGCTTTGACTAGACAGACCTTTGTTGGCAAAGTAATGTCTCTGCTTTTTAATATGCCGTCTAGGTTAGTCATAACTTTCCTTTCAAGGAGTAAGTGTCTTTTAATTTCATGGCTGCAATCACCATCTACAGTGATTTTGGAGTCTCCCCCAAAATACAGTCTGGCACTGTTTCCACTGTTTCCCCATCTATTTGCCATGAAGTGATGGGACCAAATGTTTAGTCTTAGTTTTCTAAGATCTTAGTTTTCTGAATGTTGAGCTTTAAGCCAACTTTTTCTCTCTCTTCTTTCACTTTCATCAAGAGGCTCTTTAGTTCTTCTTCACTTTCTGCCATTAAAATCTAATAGTAACTGATAAATACAAGGATTCTGTGGCAGTTTCCTTTCAATCAGTAGAGAAACTGACATTACTGAATGTCCTTAGTTGGGGAATAAGAGACACCTTTATATGGATATCTGAATTCCATGAGCTGTGTTTGTTCAGCATGCAACTTCTAGATCCATGGTAAACCATCCCACGCAAATTAGAACATTTGTCCGATGTTCACTCTGGTAAAGATGTATATTGGTGATGATTTCTTATTACTAGCATGCCAGGGATTAGATGTCTCAATGAGATGATATAAGCAGATGATGTTTTTAAGTGTTACTTGCAAAACAGATGCTCGATATTTAGAAATAGACATTTCAATAAGAGGTTAGTTATGGACTTACTCATTTCATATTCATTAGTGTATTTTTTTCACTTTAAGTCACTTTCTTTTAGTGAGATCTTATTTTGTGAGTTTCATAACAGTTAAAAAGAAAATATTAAAATAGAGCTGAGTCATTTTCAGCTGGTGAGATAGATAATGTAGAACTTCATTTCACTGGAGTGTTAAATAAATGTCAGGTTCCCACACCTTATCATACTACCTGACAATAGGCACTTGTAATTAGTTAGCTCTATTATTTGAGTTTTTTCTTCAACTTCCGATTTGATTTCAAGAATAGCATGTTTTCTCTAGACATAAGAACTCTTTCTAGTCTAATGTTTCTCCTCCTGTTCTATATAATAAAATAACATGCTCCCTACCTGAATCACAAAGAGAAATTATACTTTTCACACATCATCTTTCTCCCTTTCTTCTCTTTTGCTTATTGTTTTGTTTATTTTTTAACTGAATATATTTGACACAATTATATGTTTTGTAAGATTAAGATGTACAGCATATTTTTGTTGTTGTTCAGTTTCTCAGTCGTGTCCAACTCTTTGTGATCCCATGGAGTGTAGCACACCAGGCTTCCCTGTCCTTTACCATCTCCTGGAGCTTGCTCAAACTCATGTCCATTGAGTCAGTGATGCCATCCAACCATCTCATCCTCTGTCATCTCCTTCTCCTGCCTTCTATCTTTCCCAGCATCAGGGTCCTTTCTAATGAGTTGGCTCTTCACATCAGTTGACAAAATTATTGGAGCTTCAGCTTCAGCACCAGTCTTTCCAATGAATATTCAGGACTGATTTCCTTTAGGATTGACTGGTTGGATCTCCTTGCAGTCCAAGGGGCTCTCAAGAGTTTTCTCCAACAGCAGTTTGAAGGTATCAGTTGTTTGGCACTCAGCATTCTTTGTGGTCCAACTCTCACATCCATACCTGACTACTGGAAAAACTATAGCTTTGACTATATGGACTGGAGAATGGAATGGCAAACCGCTTCAGCATTCTTGCCTTGAGAACCCTATGAACAGTACAGCATGTTACTTTGATACATTTGTGTGCTGTAACATGATTTTCCAATATAGTGAGATTTATTAGGTATGAGAATTCAAAGTTCTGGGAGCTCTTAAAAATTTTATATCAATCAATCCTTGGGGAAGTACTTTCAATTCGAGGTAAAACCTCAGTTATATCTGCAAATCCTGATCTTAAAGAAATAGTAACAGAAAATAAATAAGTACATGTTTATTAAAGCAGAAAGACTTTATTAAAGTTTAGCATGTCCCCATTTAGCAGCCCTAATATAGCAAATAAACTCTGCGAACCTAAGTTTTTTTCTCAAACTTGAAGTTGAAATCCACTAACTGTGAAAAGCTCTCTTCACGGCTTTTGTGGTATTTTTTATCTATTGAATATTCTGTCAAGAAATCCTTTTAAGTTAGTAGAAACTTCTAGTGAAGATGTGTAGCTGTACGGATAAATTATTATATCTGGGAAATTGTTGTAGTTGGCATAGTTGTAGATAACATAGCTTAAGAGCTCTTTAAAGATACACACTAAAGAAATACTATCTATTTTGTCCATTTCTATGTTTTAATTGATCTTGTTTGAATATTTGCAAATTTGATTGACAAGGATGTATGACATATGCCTAATTTACACTTTCTTCGCCTCTGGTTTGAATCCAAGAACCACATGGTTAGAATGGCTTATTAAAGAATTTTATTTTCTGTACAAATTCCTCATTAATCAGATTACTGTTTTTAAAATTCTATTTTTACCACATGATGCATCATCTTTAAAGAATGTTATATTCCAAGTTGTTGTTACTAGCAACTGACATTTAAGTCAGTAAACATATTGGATTGTGGAACATAATCAGCTCTCTTTGGGGAGAATAAAGCAAAAAAGCTGATACTTCTATAAAAATGAGATGTTTTGAATTTCTATAATTTAGGGAGCTACACATGGCCTTGAGTAAATTATTTAACCTACCTAAATTTCAGTGACTTCATTTATAAAATAAAATTAATGCCAGTTCCATAGCTTATGTTGAGGAATAAATTAGAAAATATTTGTAAAGTGTTTACCACTTTCCCCTGCATATGTTATATGCTATATAAATTTTAGATCTTATTGCAACTAATATAAATTTCTTCTCTATTTAATTATTCAATATTCTCTAATGAGCTGCTGCTGCTGCTGCTAAGTCGCTTCAGTCATGTCCGACTCTTCGCAACCCCATGGACTGCAGCCTACCAGGCTCCTCCGTCCATGGGATTTTCCAGGCAAGAGTACTGGAGTGGGTGGCTAATGAGCCTTTACTACTTAAATCTTTTGTTACTTTGATTTGAAGATAAGAACAATTATATTAAACAGTAGTTGAATTGATATCTTGAGTAACTAAGGCATTACATTTTGAGAGATTAATAAAAATGTATATTCCATAATATTCAGTATGTATTATGATTAATAGATAATATTTGTTAAATTAACAAAATAAAGCATGTGGCTTAAAAGTGAAAATAATAGCTGTTATATGTCTTTAGAATGAAATGTTCATAAAATAAACGGATGGAAATAGAATACTAAAAAGACAGCCTTACATCTACAATCTATCAGCATTTATTCTGTAAGATAGTGAAAACGGTCATCTTAGTATCTACTGCTGCTGCTGCTGCTGCTGCCAAGTCGCTTCAGTCATGTCCGACTCTGTGTGACCCCACAGGGAGCCCACCAGGCTCCCCCGTCCCTGGGATTTCCCAGGCAAGAATACTGGAGTGGGTTGCCATTTCCTTCTCCAAGTGAAAAGTGAAAGTGAAATCGTTCAGTCATGTCTGACTCTTAGTGACTCCATGGACTGCAGCCTACCAGGCTCCTCCATCCATGGGATTTTCCAGGCAAGAGTACTGGAGTGGGATGTCTAATGATCCTGTATTACTTAGATCTTTTGTTACTTTGATTTGAAGATAAGAACAATTATATTAAACGGTAGTTGAATTGATATCTTGAGTAACTAAGGCACTAAATTTTGAGATTAATAAAAATATATATTCTGTAATATTCAGTATGTATTATGATTAATAGATAATATTTGTTAAATTAACAAAGCATGTGGCTTAAAAGTGAAAATATATGTGTTTAGAATGAAATGTTCATAAAATAAACTTGGATGGAAATAGAATACTAAAATAAAAGCCTTACATCTACAATCTATCAGCATTTATTTTGGAAAATAGTGAAACTGGTTATCTTAGTATCTACTAGCAAGCAATAAAATGCAGAAAAGCAATACAAGATCAGAGACAGGAACCCACGTTTTAATCCTCATCCTTTTCCTTACCCCAAACTTTTCCATTAACTATGCAGCTTTATCATGTTCTGAAAGTGTTTTGTTTTTCTAGATTTAGTCTCCTCACCCGAAGGAACAAAGTGAAAATATTAATTCTAAAGAATTCTAGGGTAACTTTCAGTCTAAAATATCTTTGATAAACTTTCTGATGAATAATACTCAGGTCCAAGCATAGATCTCAGGAGTTTGGTAAAAGTTCAAGAGAGATACTAGAACCAGAGAAAGACTTGCAGGAAAATTATAATTAAGTAATTTGGGGATAGGTAACTTAACTGATAGTTTTAAAGTAAGTTATTGAGAAAAATAAATGATTTCCAAAGTATCAAACTACAGGAAACAGCATCTCTAAAGCTGACTACAATTTTATATTTAATTATCTTTGGCCTATAGATAATATATAAGCTGAACAAATAGACTAGCTTATTGACTTGGGCAATGCAATTATAGGATCTGTACCTCAATTCCTTTTGTGTGCTTTTTTTATTATTATTTTGTGCCCTTCATTAGTAGATTAGAGTGGAAGTGTATGTTATTGACTGTGCATGAAATATGATGATAGAGATGATGCTAATTTATAACATAAGAATTCAACAGCTGCTAGTTATTATTATCTGTCTCTAGACTGTGAGCTTATTTTTTTCAGGGGGAAGGAACGTGAGTTAGTTTGGTTCATCATTATCATGAGAATTTTACCTTTCCCAGAGTAGGGACTCAATAAAGTTTGCAAACTCATGGACTTGGCTCTTTGCATTGGTTGATTTTAACACTGGTCCTGCAGCTTTTGAAATTTCCATGATTCTATTTTTATATGAAATTTTGATTTGAGACTGTCAGCCAAGACTAATGAGAATAAGATGAAAAATTTTATTAACTTTTAAACAGGCTCTCAGCCTTTCTGGAGAGCCACTGGTGATGAGTCATCATGCTATTTCAGTGTGACTATCATGTTTGTGTTCAGAATAGAATCTCTAGTTGTGACATGCCTCATTTTTATAACTTTTTATATAATGCTAAAATGATAATTTAATTTATATAATATCCCAGAAGAGAATACTCTTGGAGAAAAGAGCAAAAGAAATTTAGGAAAAAGAAATATTACTTCTGGAAAAGAACTGCGTAGCTTCATAAAATAAGTGCAGTCTTCAACAACTTGCCGTCAAAGAGGGCTATACATTGGTCATTAGCAGACTCAGATTCTGGTCCACATTAATTTAGTAACTATCTTGGACAAATTGTTATCCTGTTAGAAGCTCAGTTTCCTTAAGAGGAAGATTTTTCAAGCCGACAGTTTCTAATATCCCTCACAGCACTGTAAGTATGGACACTGGAGGAATTTTCACTGCATTCTGTTCTCCTTGGGAAAGGCTACCCACTCCAGAATTCTGGCCTGGAGAATTCCATGGACTGTATAGTTCATAAGGTTGCAAAGAGTTGGACACGACTGAGTGACTTTCACTTACTTACTCCTTGATATTCATGACAACTTGTTTGGTTGAGAAAATAATTCAGGCTTACAATACAAACATACATTCTAAAATCATACTTTATAACTTTAAAATTTGTATTTATCACTAGTGAAGAAAAATTTAATTTGTGTATGAGAGATTGTGTTTCAAGACTTATAAACTTTCAACCATTATAATAAATTGACTCTTTTAAAGATATATTATATAAACATAATTTGTTCATTTGTTTTGTGGGTAGTGCTGGTGGTATCATATAAGAGTCATATAAACACAGGCTAAATTCCCTTTTTGTAGGAATTTAAGAATTATTCCTCTATCTTTTTGCTTAACACACTGTACCTATAGAATAAGAGTCTCTGAAAAATGTGACTTTTATTTCAAGATTTAAGCCAATGTCAACCTTTACAAAACACAGGTATACATAATATAAAGCTGTTTATAAGCCAGATTTAAAGTGTCTGGTGTCATTCAGATGTACTCGATGATGGTAAGAAAATAATTAGAGCTATTTGAGAATAGTGCTACGGGGAGCATCTCTAAATGCTAGCCAGTTTACCTAGCTCATGCCCAAACTGTAGACATCAAAATAATTTCTGTTGCCAACTTATCTGAGGCACTATGTTTTACTGTGTAAGAGATTTTCACAATTATAACTTGAGTTTACAATAGCAACATTAAGATTAGTACACATGTAAACTTCCTATTGTAACAAGTTGTCTTCTTTTTAAAAAATGACTTTTTCACACAGTGGATAATTTTGCACTGAGCATAGTGAATGCTTTATGTTACCTGTGCTTTAGATTTATTTATTTATTGTATTACTTGGCTGTAGCAGGACTTTGTTGCTGTGCACGGGCTTTCTCTAGTTGTGGTGAGCGGGGGCTACTCTTTGTTGTGTTGTGCGGGCTTCTTATAGTGATGGCTTTACTTGTTGCAGAGCATAGGCTCTAGGGTGTGGGCTCAGTAGTTGCAGCTCAGGGGCTCTAGAACACAGCCTCAGTAGTTGTGGTGTACAGGCTTAGGTGGCTCTGCAGTATGTAGAATCTTCCTGAACCAGAGATTGAACCCATGTCCCCTGCTTTGCAAGGTGTATCCTTAACCACTGAATCACTAGGGAAGCCCAGTGTTACCTGCAATTTAAAAGCAAACTTTCCATGCTGAGTGGAATGAAGGATTCATGGAAAGATCATTATTAACAATGAAAAACAAATTATTAACCGGAAATATTTCTCTGAGGGATCCATGATTATTTTCACTAGGTCTACAAAACAACAGATTAAGTCAGGAATGGTATTCCCTCCCATCCGAACTCAGATGATCACATGTAGCTATTGGCATGTACCTAATTTCTGGCTGATATACCTAATTTCCTCTGCTATTCAAGAAAGCATTTTGGATGCAAGTTTCTATGTTATTGTAGAAAAATAGCTTTGCATTTACTCTGATTTAATATACCTATGTATTTGTTTTTGTTAGTATATTTTTAATTAGGAGATATATGCATAGAATAGTGAGTAAAATCTTAATGAGCTAATGCCTAATATAAGGACATAGTCATTTACTACCATCTTGTTGATAAATTAAGAGCTTTCCAATAACCCTAATTCTGTTTTGGGGGATATTTTGGTTTGGTTTTTGTAATCACATCACATCTGCCTACCACTCCTAAAAGTATTCATTATGTTGACAGTTGGATTACTTTTTTTTTTTTTTTTACTTTGTTTTAGATTTACTCTTTGTATGTATCAGTTCAGTTCAGTTCAGTTCAGTTGCTCAGTCATGTCTGACTGTTTGAGACCCCATGAATTGCAGCACGTCAGGAAAGTTATGGCTAACCTAGATAGCATATTAAAAAGCAGAGGCATTACTTTGCCAACAAAGGTCCATCTAGTCAAGGCTATGGTTTTTCCAGTGGTCATGTATGGATGTGAGAGTTGGACTGTGAAGAAAGGGGAGCATCGAAGAATTGATGCTTTTGAGCTGTGGTGTTGGAGAAAACTCTTGAGAGTCCCTTGGACTGCAAGGAGATCCAACCAGTCCATTCTAAAGGAGATCAGTCCTGGGTGTTCTTTGGAAGGAATGATGCTAAAGCTGAAACTCCAGTACTTTGGACACCTCATGCAAAGAGTTGACTCATTGGAAAACACCCTGATGCTGGGAGGGATTGGGGGCAGGAGGAGAAGGGGGCGACAGAAGATGAGATGGCTGGATGGCATCACCGACACGATGGACGTGACTTTGAGTGAACTCCAGGAGCTGGTGATGGACAGGGAGGCCTGGCGTGCTGCAGTTCATGGGGTCGCAAAGAGTCGGACACAACTGAGCGACTGAACTGAACTGAGGCCTCCCTACCCAACACCAACTCCCGGAGTTCACTCAAACTCACGTCGCCCTGTCAATATCTAGTTTCTGACACAGAAGTTTGTACAAATGGAATTATACTGTACACATTCATGTTTGTCTTTTTTTAAGCTCTATTTAATGTTTGCTACAGCCATCTATTCTGTTGTGTGACTGTTGTTCATTCAATTTCATTGTTTTAACAATGAATGATGATTATGATACTGCTCTCATATTAACTGTGGCTATTATTGTTAAATATATCAAGTTGAGTTTATTTGAGATGAAGCTCAGATATGAATCTCTGTAATGTGGCTCCAAGTACTGCACTCTTAATCATTTTAATGTATGCCATCTCACTATCTATTTCATAGTAGCATGTTGCCCATTCTTTTATTGGTGTAGACAAGTTGTTTCTGCTTTTCCTGTGTATACTCTTGTACAAATATCCTAGTTTAAATGTATGAGAACTTACCTAATGTATAAATTTATGACTGAAATTGATGGAATGTAGTGTATGCAAGAATGCATATTTATTAGATGGCTTCAAACATTTTCCAAAGTGGTGATAATAGTTTAGATACTTAACAATAGTATATGAGTGTTTCCCTTGATCTACATGCTAGTCAAATTAGAATTTTAAATCTGTTCCCATTTGATGTATGTGGAATAGATTTCCATTGGGATTTTAATTTGAATTTTTACTGACTTTTTTACCTCTTCACATTTCTTAGTTGTCTAGTTGGGTTTCCTCTTTTGTGAAGTGGCCCTTTAAGACTTTTGCCTATATTTAAATAGATTCTCTCTCACTTTTCTAATTAATTGTAGAAGTTTTCAATATATTTTAATTGTCAGTATTGTAAATATTTTTTCACACAGTATTTTTTACAGTTTTTGTAAAAGAATGATTTGTAATGCTATTGAATGCATTAATCTTTATTTTATAATTGATAACTGTGTTTAGTTTTAAGAAATTGTTTCTTACCCTTATGAAAATATTTCATTATCTTCTAAAATATTCATAAGTATTCTCTTGTAGAGCTCTGATACACAAAAAATAGATTTTATGTATAGCGTACAGAAGAGACAAAATTTAATTTTTTACATATATCAGTATCGAGTATTTGAAGGAGCTTTTTTAACAAAAGTCAAATGATTGCTAGTGCCTCCGCTGTCATGTATCAAATGACTATCTGTGCATGTAACTGTTTCTATTTCTATGTCATTATTTTTATCAGCACCTAATCTTCTCCAGGGATTCCTTGGTTATTCTCATCCATTTTAACCACCAAATGAACTTTAACTCAACTTTCCTAGTTTTTCCAATTCGCATTTTTAAATAAATAGTTTGTAGCATAGGTATTGTAGCTATTAATATTATTAGTAACTGTATCATGACACATAATTATGGAAAAGGCAAGCCTCAATATATATCTTACACCATTTAGAGTGTTATAACAGAATGCCATAGATTGGGTGGCTCATGAACAACAGAAATTTATTTTTCAAAGTTCTAAAGATTGGAAATTCCAAGATCAATGTTTCAGCAGATTTGGTGTCTGATGAGAGCTTGCTTCCTTGTTCCTAGATGACTGTCTTTTCACTGTATTCACATGGCAGAAATGACAAAGGAGCTGGACTCCCTTTTATAAGGGCACTAATCCCATTCATGAGAGCTCCATCCTCAAGACCTAATAATTTTCCAAAGGCTCCACCTTCACATATTATTGTGCTGGGCATTATGATTTCATCACAAAATTTTTGGGGTGATACAAACATCCACTCTATTTTATTATACATCAGGTCTCCCAAATCAAGTCATTCTTGCATGCAGAATATATTTATTCCACTTCAGTAGAAAAGTCTTAACTCATTCCATAAACAACTTTAAAGTCTTAGTCCAAAATCTCATCAAAAATCTCATCTAAATCAGATATAGGTGAGACTCAATGTACAGTTTATCCTGAAGCAAATTGCTTTCCAGTTATGAACTGGTGAACCCAAATAAGTTATGTACTTTCAAAATGCAATAGTGTCACAAGCATAAAATAGGCATTCTTATTCCAAATGAGAGACATGGGGAGGGGGAGCGGGAAAGACCAACAATTCCTTTATAATTCACTAAACCTTGGGGCTCAAGAATAATCCTCCTTGTCTTGATGCTTTACTCTCCAGCCACCCTGGGGTGGAAGAACCATCTTCTGGACACACATGCAGGGGCAGTCCTGATCATTGTAGCCAGCGGGTCATCCCTGCCCCACAGATTGGGTGGCCCTGACTCCACAGTGCCTTTGTCCCCAGGTCCTACCTCCATGGTGTTTCTCTGATATGGTCCCATTTGGAAGCAGTTCTGTGCCTATGTTGCACATCTGTTAATCCAGAAAGCTCTATTCTTGAAACAAAGGTAGGGAGAGACATACCCGCAGGGAATATCTATCTCCTTGGTGGAGAAATGATGCCACTCTGAATCCACTAAAATTTGCTTTTTGCCCCCTCCATAGAGGTAGCTACTGTGGCCCATCTCACAACAGGACCTACAAGAACCTCACCTGGAGTGACCAAGGAGCATGGAACCAGAGTGCACGGCGCCTATGAGGGGAGGCAGTGCCAGGCCATACTCATTGAGGCCCCACAGCCACTGGCAGCCCCTCTTTGGAAACTGCTCTGCTTCTTTGCACTCTGGGCCTATGATGGGAGTGACAACTTGGCTGATCTTTGAATTGTCTTCAGGGTCATTCTTCCACATTTTAGAGAATAACTCCTGGCTTCTGTTGATATGGCTGATCCATACTAATCTCACTGTCAAAGGATCCTTGGATGCATCTTTAGTGTTCTCATATTTTTGGAGTACTGATAAGCTGAGAATTTTCCAGCTTTTAAATTTTACTTTTTTTGGATTAACAACTCCATCTTTAAGACACTGCTCTCTTCTTGAATGTTGCTGGAGAGAATCAGGAGAAAACAAGCCATATTCTCAACACTGCTTAGAAGTATGTGCTCAGTCACTTCAGTCGTGTTCAACCCTTTGCAATCCCATGGATTACAGCCTGCCAGGCTCCTCTGTCCATGGAATTCTCCAGGCAAGGATACTGGAGTGGGTTGTCTTTTCCTTCTCCAGGGGATCTTCCCAACCCAGGGATTGAACCTGTGATTTGTATGTCTCCTGCATTGGCACTTTACCTCTTAAAGACCCCACCCCACTAGCGCCACCAGGGAAGCCTCAGCTAACTATTCAGTTTCATTGTTCACATTCTATCATCCACAAAAGACAAACATAATTCAGCCAGGCTCTTTGCCAGTTTATAACTAGGATCAATTTTCCTCTAGTTTCCAGTAGCATGTTCTTCATTTTCATCTGAGACTACATCACAGTGGCATTTGCCATCCATATTACTACCATATTACTATTACTACTTAGATGCTCTCTAGGAAAACTGAGGCTTTTTTTTTTTTTTTTAATTTTATTTTTACTTTATTTTACTTTACAATGCTGTATTGGTTTTACCATACATTGACATGAATCCGCCACGGGTGTATACGAGCTCCCAATCCTGAATCCTCCTCCCACCTCCCACCCCATATCATCTCTCTGGATCATCCCCGTGCACCAGCCCCAAGCATCCTGTATCCTGTATCGAACATAGACTGGCACTTCATTTCTTACATGATAGTATACATGTTTCAATGCCATTCTCCCAAATCATCCCACCCTCTCCCTCTCCCTCACAGTCCAAAAGTCCGTTCTATACATCTGTGTCTCTTTTGCTGTCTCACACATAGGGTCATCATTACCATCTTTCTAAATTCCATATATATGTGTCAGTATACTGTATTGGTGTTTTTCTTTCTGGCTTACTTCACTCTGTATCCCTATATATGCTGCCTACAAGAAACCCACCTCAAAACAAGGGACACATGCAGACTGAAAGTGAAGGGCTGGAAAAAAAAATATTCCATGCAAATGGAGACCAAAAGAAAGCAGGAGTAACAATACTCATATCAGATAAAATAGACTTTAAAACAAAGGCTGTGAAAAGAGACAAAGAAGGACACTGCATAATGATCAAAGGATCAATCCAAGAAGAAGATATAACAATTATAAATATATATGCACCCGACATAGGAGCACCGCAATATGTAAGACAAATGCTAACAAGCATGAAAGGGGAAATTAACAATAACACAATAATAGTGGGAGACTTTAATACCCCACTCACACCTATGGACAGATCAACTTAACAGAAAATTAACAAAGAAATGCAAACTTTAAATGATACAATAGTCCAGTTAGACCTAATTGATATCTAGAGGACATTTCACCCCAAAACAATGAATTTCACCTTTTTTCTCAATTGCTCATGGAATCTTTTCCAGGATAGATCACATCCTGGGCCATAAATCTAACCTTGATAAATTCAAAAATATCGAAATCATTCCAAGCATCTTTTCTGACCATAATGCATTAAGATTAGATCTCAATTACAGGAGAAAAACTATTAAAAATTCCAACATATGGAGGCTAAACAACACGCTTCTGAATAACCAACAAATCACAGAAGAAATAAAAAACAGAAATCAAAATATGTATAGAAACAAATGAAAATGAAAACACAACAACCCAAAACCTGTGGGACACTATAAAAGCAGTGCTTAGAGGAAAGTTCATAGCAATACAGGCATACCTCAAGAAACAAGAAAAAAGTCAAATAAATAACCTAACTCTACACCTAAAGCAACTAGAAAAGGAAGAAATGGAGAACCCCAGAGTTAGTAGAAGGAAAGAAATCTTAAAAATTAGGGCAGAAATAAATGCAAAAGAAACAAAAGAGACCATAGCAAAAATCAACAAAGCCAAAAGCTGGTTCTTTGAAAGGATAGATAAAATTGACAAACCACTAGCCAGACTTTTCAAGAAACAAAGAGAGAAAAATCAAATCAATAAAAGTAGAAATGAAAATGGAGAGATCACAACAGACAACACAGAAATACAAAGGATCATGAGAGACTACTATCAGCAATTATATGCCAATAAAATGGACAACGTGGAAGAAATGGACAAATTCTTAGAAAAGTACAACTTTCCAAAACTGAACTAGGAAGAAATAGAAAATCTTAACAGACCCATCACAAGCATGGAAATTGAAACTGTAATCAGAAATCTTCCAACAAACAAAAGCCCAGGTCCAGACGGCTTCACAGCTGAATTCTACCAAAAATTTCGAGAAGAGCTAACACCTATCCTACTGAAACTCTTTCAGAAAATTGCAGAGGAAGGTAAACTTCCAAACTCATTCTAAGAGGCCACCATCACCTAATACCAAAACCTGACAAAGATACCACACAAAAAGCTCTTGTCTTTTCTTTCTGAGCTTTCATTAGAATCATTCATAGCTATGTAAGATTTTTCTAGCATTCACCTCAGAACTCTTCCAGCCTCTACCCATTACCCATTTCCAAAGCTGCTTACATACATTTAGGTATTTGTCTTATAGTAACATCCCACCTCTTGGTAGCAATTTCTGTCTTAGTTGATTCAGGCAAACTCAGTGGCTTTTAAACAACAGAAATTTATTTCTAACAGTTCTGGAGGCTGGGAAGTCTAAAATCAAGTTACTAGCACATTCAGTGTCTGGTTTCTAGGTCATATACAGCCTCACATAGCCAAAAAGTCAAGGATGTCTCTGGACTCTCTTTTATAAAAGTATGCTGGTTTAGTGGCTATCGTGTCTGACTCTTTGCAACCCCATGGGCTATTGTCCACCAGGCTCTTCTATCCATGGGGTTTTCCAGGTAAGAATATTGGGGTGTGTTGCCACTTCCTTCTACAAGAGATCTTTCCCACCCAGGGATTGAACCTGGGTTTTCTGCATTGCAGGCAAAATCTTTACTAAGTGAGTCACCGGGGAAGCTCTTATAAAGACATGATCCCATTCATTAAGGTTCTACTCTCTTTACCTCTTAAAGACTCCACTTCCAAATATAACCACAGTTTGTAGTAGGATTTCAACATACAAATTTGGAGGGGGCAGAAATACTCAGTCCATAGAAACATCAAAATCAAGGACTACCTTATATAGTTAGGGCTATAATTCTTTAGACAATCATTTAGTTCCAGTGTTTTCCCTAGCTGCAAGTCATTGTTTTCCTTATTACTGAATCAACTTGCAAATACAGTCTTATACACGAGAATGACAAATACAAATGGGAAAGTGATAGAGACCTAGTTTATGCAAAAAATAAATTCAATTTTTTGTGACCATTGACTAACAACAGGTGGCGCTACTGCCTTTAACACCAGGGTAAAGAACCTGCCTATTACTTCAGGAGACATCAGAGATAGGGGTTCAATCCTTGGGTCAGGAAGATCCCCTGGAGAAGGAAATGGCTATGCACTCCAGTGTTCTTGCTGGAGAATTTAATGGACAGCAGAGCCTGATGGGTTACAGTCCATGGGTTCGCAAACAGTTGGACTCTCCTGAGCAACTAACACATGCACACTTTGACTAACACCAGACTCATTGGATACACTATTATTTTTAAGCATTAAGAGTGAGCACAAAGTCTTGAAGATTCCTCATCTTGACTAAACAGGAGGAAGCCAGACTCCCTTTTTTTTTTTCACACATTTACTTTAGAAAACCTTGAAGTACAGATTCTTTCTCTATTCTTTGAGATGTAAATGTTCTCCTAATCCCTTGCCATCGGTACAACCCTGGAGTATCTTTCTGAAGGACCTGGGTTATCTTTTCCAAAATATTAATCAAAGAAATAGAGACTACCTCTTTTTGTCTCTGAAGGAGAGTAGGAACAAAACTTTGGTAAGTGCCAGTTGGCAAGCATAGATGGCCTGATCACATTGACCCATCTCCCTCTCTCCCCCTAGTATCCTCAAGTACTTTTTCACTAGCTCAGGAAAGCACTTAAAAGCTCATGTATTTCTCTAATAAATAGTGATGTTGAACATCCTTTCATGTGTTTGTTAGCCATCTGTATGTCTTCTTTGATGAAATGTATATTTACTGATTTTTTTTTCTTTCTTTTTTTTTTATATTGAGATGCATGAGCTGTTTGTAATGTTTTGGAGATTCAACCCTTGTCAGTTACAGTGAGTTATCTCCTCACACCAGTCAGCATGGCCATCATCAAAAAATCTATAAACAATAAATGCTAGATAGGGTGTGGAGAAGAGGGAAACCTCCTCCACTGTTTTGGGGGAATGTACAGCCACTATGGAGAGGCGTATGGACATTCCTTAAAAAACTAAAAGTAGGGCTGCCTATGATCCAGCAATACCATCCCTAAGCATATATACAGAGAAAACCATAATTTGAAAGGATACATGCACCCCGATGTTCCCTATAGTAATATATACAATAATCAGAACATAGAAACAACCTAAATGTTCACCAACAGAGGAATGGATAAAGTAGATGTGGCACATATATGCAATGGAGTATTAATGCAGGAAACACAGGAGATGTGAGTTCAGTCCCTGGGTTGGGAGATCCCTTGGAGGAGAAAATGCAACCCACTCCAGTATTCTTGCCTGGAAAATTTCATGGACAGAGGAGCCTAGTGGGCTACAGGCCATGGGGTCACAATGAGTCAAACATGACTGAGCATGCACAAACACATTACTCAGACAAAAATGGAATGAAACAGTGCCCCTTGCAGACATGTGGATGGACCTAGGGATTTTCATACAGAGTGAAGTCAGTCAGAAAGAGAAAAGCGAATACAGTATAATATTGCTATATGTGGAATCTAGAAAAACGGCGTAGATGAACTTATTTGCAAAGCAAAATAGAATTACAGATGTAGAGAACAAACTTCTGGCTGCCATGGTGGGGAGTGGGACAAATTAGGAAACTGGGATTGACATTGTGTTTGTGCATGCTGTCACTTCAGTTGTGTCTTACTCCTGGCGACCCTATGGACTGTAGCCTGCCAGGTTCCTCTGTCCATGGATTTTCCGCAAGAGTACTGGAGTGGGTTGCCATTCCCTCCAGAGGATTTTCCTGACCCAGGGTTTGAACCCAAGTCACCTGTGTCTCCTGCATCTCAGGCAAATTCTTTACTGCTGAGCTACCAGGGAAGCTTTGTACATACACTGTGCTGTGCCATGCTTAGTTGTGTCCGACTCTTTGCTACCCCATGAACTGTAGCCTGCTAGGCTCCTCTGTCCATGGAGATCCTCTAGGCAAGGATGCTGAAGTGGGTTGCCATGCCCTCCTCCAGGGGATCTTCCTAACCTACTATATGTAAAATAGATAGCTAATGAGAACCTACTGCGTAGCATAGGAGACTCTACTCAGTGATCTGTGGTGACCTATTGGGGAGATATATATATTATATCCTCTGTCCGTGGGACATATATTCACTTTGGTGTAAAACAGAAACTGACTCAAAATTGCAAAGCAACTATATTTCAATTTTTTTTTAAAGGGCCCAATCCCATGCACCTTTTCTTTCTATGGGATAGAATTCAATCTGTCTTTCCTATTGTGTTAGTCTTGAATAGCCAATTTAACTTGTCTGGTTCAAATTCTCTTTCTGTATATTCAGAAGATGTTT